>NC_044192.1:35045250-35282750 GCF_900880675.1 Sparus aurata
GCATGCAAAAAAACCCATGTCTTGAGTTATATTCCTGCACCACCTGCTCTTTAAATGAAACGGTACAGAACACATCTATTCCTCTCTGCAATTTGTAACCTTGGCTATTATTGCTCATGACAAAAATAATGTCACTGAGTTTAGATAAAGGAGAGATCCAAACTGGATTAATTGCTTTACTAGCCATCTGTCATTAACGGTACTGCATGTCTATTATCATTAACTGCTTAAGTACATTTATTATGCATCGCTTTTCTTTGTTCCACTGGAACAATTGCAAAATATTCACTAGGAATTAACTTTTCAAGACCTAGAGACATCCACGATCACATAGACAGATCTGCTCCTTTGCTATGTGGCAAAGCAGAGGTGTAATACAACATGTTCTTATCTTACAGGTTATTAGAGACCTGGCGCTAGTATATCACGACAGCAGCAGTGTTACCATGGAGACAAGCAAGCCAGGATTGGCGCATGCTCCAGTGCACATCAACTCTGTAGCAGCGCAGACAGAAAAAAGGATGGAAATACAGACCCCTCTGACGGCTGTTTACATCCACACAGTGCCTGCTCTACCAGCACAGCCTTACCCCCAGCCTCCTGCAGCTGCCCGGGAGCCAGCCACACTCCATCTGGCCATGCCACCGCTTTACTCCAAGGGGACGCTTCCTTGTCTCACACTCCATATTGCTGGTGGGCTGCAATCTCAACGTGGATTTAGTCTGGCAGCTGCCTCTCCTGCAGTTAGACCTAAGTCTTCAGGAAAGCATGTGTGTCCTCACTGTGGACGGGACTGTATGAAGCCGAGTGTGCTGGAGAAGCATCTCCGCTGCCACACCGGGGAGCGGCCTTATCCCTGCACTATTTGTGGAATTTCTTTCAAGACTCAGAGCAACCTCTACAAACATAAGCGTACTCAGGCTCATGCTCGCCTCTCATCTGAGTCAGAGCAGAGCAGCCTGGGCAGCCTAGAGACCTTGTCCAGCTCCAGAGAGACTTGCACCTCCAGTTTGTCTCTGGATGAGCACAGCCAGGAGTCAGGCAGCAGAGAAGAGGAGGCCACACAACCTGCTGCTGAGGTCAACTGTCCGGTCAGTCCTGCAATTGTCTGCTCTGTAAAGACGCATGCTGCTGTTGGTGAACAGAATGAGTTGACCCCTACAGATCACAAGACCAAAGAACCAAATGAAAGTGGAAAAGAAACAATAAAAGGGGAAAAACAGAGGCTAGAAAATAAAAAACAAACACTAACTGCCAGTCGACATCTTCCCCTTCAGAGACAGGAGGCCACTCTGTTCTCCAATCAGTGGGAGAGCTCTGTAGCCAGAGGGAAATCCCAGAGCCATGAAAGCACAGACTCAGGCTTCAGTGAGAGCAGTGACCACAACCCAAGCCCTGGCAACATTTTACCCGATCACAGTATGGATTTCCTCACCGAATCCACCAAGGAGCATGTTGAAGAAACCACCAGCATGCAAACACAGTCACAACCAGTCCAAGGTGGGCAGGAAGCCAAAGACACTGCAAGGAAGCAGAAGCATAAGACATTGGAGGAGCGTATATCTAAGCTGATATCGGAAAATACAGCTGTTGTGGAGGACAAACAGCTGGAGAATGTAAGGCCTAGGAAGACAGTTCTGTCAAAACAGGGCAGTATCGACCTCCCTATGCCTTACACGTACAAGGACTCCTTTCACTTTGACATGAGGATCAATAAGGCTCTGAATGTTGGGCTCCAAAGAAACAGGAAACCCGGCTACTACAGCTCTGTGCCCACTCAGCACTCCACCACCATGGAGCATGCTCCCTTAACCCGAAGCAACTCCCTCCCTTTCAGTGTTACCCTCCTGCAGCCTGAGAGGAGCAGCCAAACCTCTTCCTTCCAGAGTGATTATGGAACAGTTGTCCGGAGGGGAAGCTCTGGCCAGATCAATCCAACAGGTTTCACAATGAAACCTGTGAACCAGCAGTCATCCACCCACCGCCCACTGGTCCGGCAGGCAGCCGTAGACTGCAACCACGCAACAGATGGTCTCTTCATGAATTCATCTGTGGAGGAGGCGTGCACTGGCAGTCTGAGCTGTGATGGGGACGGTGGTGACATTTGTGGAGAGCCAAGCAATAGAAAGTTCCGCAGGAAGAAAGCACAAAAGTTTGCCTACAACAAGTGGTACATGTATGGGGGAGGGACGTTTAAGAAGCTCTACACTGCAGAGGAAGGTGGTGAAGACAATGTTATCAAAGGCAGGAAATGTTCAACAAACCCAACACATGAGGCTGTTCAAAAGAGGCCGTCGGTCCACAATGAGTCTGAGGCAACAACAAGCTCAACAATGATCTTTACCAGCAGCAGTACAACAGTATATCGTCCAGACTACCCAAATTCCAAACTATCCCTTGGCTCTACTGTGGATCTAAACTACTCTAAACTAAATCTAAACTCTCAAAATAAGCCGCTTCATACCCCAGGGAGCTCTCTCAAGAGCACACTCTCAAGAAATCTGTCTTTGTCAATACTACCATTACCTATAACTGAATCACTGGTTAGCAACAAAACAACCAGTATGAGCAGAGCAGAGGATGTGAGACTTACAAATGAAGACAAACATACCGACTCCAGCTTGCAGCTCTGTAGAGCCCATACTCCCTCTGACAGGAAAAAGCAGAAAACAGATGAGAAAATAATTTGCACCCTAGAGATGGATACTAATCCAAACACACTGACTAACTTGCCTTCCTCTGTCACCAGTAATGCACCTAAGGATACAAATCTTAATTATATTAACCCTGAAAAAGATGCAAAACATACTCAAGTGAAAGGAGCTCTATTCCCACCATGCATAATCAATGCAATTACACCGTCTGTTAGCACCTCGCCAGCCACTTCCACTGCCTCCAATAGGAAGACCAGCTTCCTGCCCAAGTATCAGCTAAAGCTACCCAGTGCTCCTGAACCTGAATCAAATCCTTCACTGCAGGCTCTGGATATTCCAACAGGGGCTGATGACTACAATTTCAACTCCTCTCTGCCATCATCTCACACTGAGAAAACCCCAACCTCAGTCACAACTTCTGAAAAGAAATGTCCTGATGCGGTTACCTCACTGTTGATGCAGAGTTGTGATATTAAAAAGACAAATGCTCCCAGCTCCACACAAGGCCAGTTTTTCTTGCCTTTTACAGCCACAACCCTTTGTCAGGCTGACAAATCAACTCTCAATAAAAATGTGACATCTACAAGGGCTGAGGTGCACAGGCAATTTGCAGCAACCACAATAACCACAACCTGCGTAAAAGGTTATCAAGCAGGATTATGTAGCACTTCAATACAGCACTCAAAATCTGGAGGAGGCTTAGGACCTATGCAGATACCCAGACCTGTTGCACCCGTGGTTACAAACTTCACTGCAACACCTACCATAACCGCAGCAAACAGACATCAGACATCTGCTGCCACCATTATAGCTTTCTCACAAGATCAACCTCGGCCTTACTCTACTCTCTCACACACTCAAGTCTCGGCAGCATCAGACCAGTTAAGTCATGTAAATGCCAGCTCAAAAGCCCCAGTTGTACCATGTCAGGTCATATCGTTTGACCAGATGCAGCCAGCTGCTCAGAACGTGTTTCATGTTCACACAGCAGACCTCCAGATCTGCCTCCAGATCATATCTGACGAGCAGCTGGCTCTCATTGAACCCCAGATTGAGAGGCCAGAAGCTAGCACCCTCTCACAGAGACATGGTGTGGATACTGTGATCCAGAATAAAGCTGAAAGCTCATTCATCATGAAAAGTAGCGAGGGAAGTGACTATCAACAGTCAAGACATCAGAAAGACTCGTACCAAAATGAGTCTTTGCGCACAGTGAACATGGAGGGAATAAAACCTCCACTGTCTGTACAAACTAGAAAAGCAGAGCCGAATCTCGACAGTAATTCTACTCAGGCTACGGTATCTGCTGAATCAAAGCCTCCTGAAGCACTTGGCTTGTCGCAACGCCCACATGAATACAGTCATACAGTCACAGAGACTCAAAGCTGTATGGGCAATATTATGTCAACTGCTGCTTCACTCAAAGGTGTAAAGTCAGGAGGAAGTCAAACTTCAGAGGAGGAACATGCCCTTTCTCTCAATCATTGTGCTAATGAACAACTTTTGCTAGACTGGAGGGTTAGCAAAGGTGGAGCGGTCTCTCACACACTCTCTGGCCAACACAGCCTCAGCAGGAACTCTCTCTCTCTCAGCACAGTAGATCAAAATAACACGGGAATTGATTTACTGAGAAAAGAACTAAAACTTAAAAATCAAGAAACCACACATAATGTCGGCATAATGAATGTAAAGGGTGAGGCTTCTTTGCACAAGAGCAGCAAGTTACAAAGTGGAGAAACCCAGAACATTCAGTCCTCCAGTTCTGCATGTCCTGGTGCAGTTTCTTCATTTTTCATCAATAAATGCAAAACTCTGCGACCACTGAACCCACAAGCATCAATCAACTGCAATAATCCAGTGGGATCTACATCATCAGAGGGTCTGAATTCATCTAAACATGCAGACATGGGATGTGACAGGGTGAGCCATATGGACAGTTCTGACCCTTCACAGGAAATGTCTCTAAGTGATATAATCCGCTCAGCCCACTCAGAAAAACAACTTGGCCACTTTGCTTCAGTGTCTTCTAACATCCAGGTGGAGAGATCCAAAGACATCCCATCTATGTGTAGTATTCAGAGCCCTACTACAGGTGAATATGACTATTTTAATTAAATTAAGTGCTCCTAATTGGGTCTGGATGGATGGAATATACAGTGCAGTGTTTGACTTTTTGTCATTGACTTGGTTCTGTACCCCAGCACACTGGATTTAGACAAACATGTAAAAATTGCCACAAGAGGTCTTTTAATTAAAACAATGACGTTGTGAATTAGTGTTGGATCATGGGAATTGTTGTCTTCAGTTTTCTGATGTGTTTTAGAAAAGAGGATGAGGTAACGTTTTAATGTGTCCCTGTAGCAACATGTTTCCAAATCAAATGCACCATTACCTTTCTCTGCTTTGAACACTGCTAGAAACACTTGGAATAACTTAAAAAAAAAGTGTAACAAAGGTCCAATTGTCTATGGATATTTTAATGCAGATTGTTACATGGTATATCCTTTAACTGATGCTATGATTATTGAGGTGGTAAAGGGAAGTGAGTATACACAGCCCTCAAGGGTGGAGGGCCCAAAATTATACTGGAATGAATAGCTATATGGATTAGGGAAGGGGCCTATAGATAATGTACAGGGAAGAGATTCTTTAAAATATGTTTTGCTAAGTCTTCTATCTGATCATGTATATTGCTGGAGAAGACCAGGCTGTTGGCAAAAAAGATTCTGAAATACAAGGCAGAATTTTTATGGCCCCAGGGGGCTGCAAGACTCTAGGGTTGACTGAGTACAGTTTGTGTTAATTTGGGCCTCCTCTGTTATTACAGTATCTTGAGGCTCTGCCTTGTGGAAGGGCACTGTGTCAAGTTTTAGTATCTTCATACATATATACATTCAAATATATTTGTAGAAAGAGCTATAATTACTTTTGTTCTGGTGAGGATGCAAACAGTGTCAGGTTTCAGTACATTCTGCACTGCATTTGCTTTTACTATCAAGTTTTCATCTAAGCACCTTTCAAGACAGAAGCCAGATTTTGCCACAAGATGGCAGTGCTTGGTCACTGATTTACAGAGTGAAGCCTTATCGAAGTTGGTTTTGTGTTAAGCAGAATCATGAAAAACTAATTATTATGTGGAGGTAATTTTGGTCTTTGCCAAAGAAATTAAATGCGCTAGCATCAACTATTTTAATTATAGATTAAATAATAAAATGTCAATCTGCCTAAACATCTCTACATAATCAAATGAAATCATGGTCAAAACCTGTCCATGTGGCTCTAATTTTGTCATTCATTCCCCATCACTGGATACAGAAATGTAATCACTCTTTAGGTTAAAGGGCTTAATACATTATCTCATTTGTGAACATCTGTAACACTGCCTAAAATCTATTCATAATCAAATGAAATAATGGTAAAAACCAGTCCACGTGGTTCTAATTTTGACTTTAATACCAAACTACTCTGACATGTGAGCTGCTTCATAGAGGATTGTAGTGTCCTTCATTATTTTAAAGTATCCCTCGACCGCCATCCCTGGACACAGCATTTTGATCACTTTTTAAGTTAAAGGATTACAGACATTAACAAAGTTAAAGGGTCACCCGGGGGAGGAGAGGATAAACACAAGGGTCTTGTTCCTGTCCTTGAAAGACATGTCAATGACACTTGAGTTCATTCACATGGTAGTCCTGAAAATGTGTTCACTGTAAATTAAATTTTCCTTTATTATTATTGTTGCCAGGTTAAGGGATAAAGGTCACTCTCTTGCCACTAGTTTTTCAGTAGCATTATGCAGGCGATTGATGGATAACTAAATGCACAGTATGTAACTTCTGCTGCTAGGAATATCTTAATCAAAACAAAGATATAAGCTTGGTGATGTTAACAACAGGAGAATATTAGAATTTCTCTGAGTTCTCTGTTGTTTTCATACACTTTACTGCAGAAATATTAAATTGTATATCCTTAAAGGCAGTGGACTGGGAAGGAGAAGGCGGCAGGGTGGTGCTGGTCTATGTGAACTTTCTGACAGCCCTATGCACTAAGCATTTGCCGGACAAAATATATTCTACAAGCCTGTTTGTTTTTCATCAACACAATTACTGTTAATATATATCTTCCAATGCATATTATATCTGATCAGATTAATCCATGTTTATATCACATATATTTATATTTTTGTTGTACTTTTATCCAAAAGTTTTAACCAACAGCTATAATTTCTACATTCAGGTCTTTACATAAGGTGTATAACCTTTACTAGGCTTAAACTGACTGGCAGGCTACAACATTGTGGATTCACTGTTCTAAAGGAAACTTCTTTCTTTTTCTAGGGCTCATGGATGGAGACTCACTGGTGGGATGTGCAGCCCAGAAGGAGCTGCAGACACTGGGACATGGAGGGACCCCTGGGCAGCCAAACAGCACAGATTGGAGGCCAAAGCAGAGCCAAGAGGCTGGAGCAACAAACCACGACTGCATGGAGGGTCAGAGTGGGGGAGAGGTAGTGGGAGAGGATAAGAATGAAGGAATTATGATAGACATGGAGCCAGGACAGTTGGGCAGGACCAAGTCTAACTGCAGATACACAAGTTTACAAGACATAACAAAGACTGAGGTGAGTTTGAATGAGTTAATTCCCTGCTCACTGGATACATGTTTGCTATCAAATTGTTTTGTTCTTGATATTTTAGTGTTTACATTCCAGAACAAAAAAACTCCTGTCCCCTTAATAGAGAGGCGAAGTCCTGCCCTTTCTAGTGTGCCCCAAGGGACCTTATTTTAAAAAGAAATTGCACAGTGGCCACTGGAGAGAGACCAATGCATGTTTGTATAGTTCCATGAATTACACCTATGATGTTTGTCAATTTAAAAGATAATTTTGCGAGACAAAAAAGTTGGTTTGTCAAAAAGTAGAATACCATTTAGTTCTGTGTGAAACCACTCAGTAAACTATAGTGTATCGCTCAATTCAAAAGTGTTTAAAAAAGAGGAAAATCACAAAAAGGCTGGCATATTGAATACAGCTGTTAGGCCAGCGAAAAAGGGAGAGTATTGTGAGCTAGCTATTACACAGGGCCAGCACTACAAGGTTTTTAGTTTTAGGTTTCAGAGAATGTTAAACAAGACAAAGCCACTGACAGGATTGTTGGGTGTATAGTTTTTTTAATTAAATATTTTCACAGTCCTATACCTCAAATTGCAACCTTCCCAAGTTGAATAATTATCTTATGAATTGAAAAAAATGATTTGTCCCTCACCATTCACTACCACACATATATTTTAAGGTCCCATGGTGGTTCACCAGGAGGGGCTTGACTTTGCTGAAACATTTTTTCCTGATGCAGAGAGGACAGTTTGCGGGAATCTTTGTTCTGTTTTTCCCAACCCTTGGCCTTCCCCTTCAAACATGTCCATCCACTGGTGTGCAAAAGTTTGTTCTGTGAGTGTTTATATTCCACACATCATTTAAAGTGAAAAATGTTAAAAGGCAAATTATAATACAGCTCAGACACAACAAGTAAACACATCAAGAACATCTGTCAGCTGCAGACAGGGGATAGAGAAATTGCGCAGTAAGGATTCTTTCCAATTTGGCATTCTTTCTAAATACTTTTTATTGTTTTAATTATTCTTAACCCCTAAATCTTTCCCCAAATCCCTCACCACAAGATATATTTAGGCTGCACTGATCCAGAGATCATGTGCAAGCAGGTTTCTGGCAGAATGGGTTGTTAGTTCATTTTTTTTAAAGACGTTTTCCAAAAAAGAAACCCAAGCCAGGTTTTTGGGTTTTTCTCATGGAATATTTGCAGCACAGTTAATATATGATTCCCAATATGTGCTGAACAAAAAGGAAAAAGATTTACACATCATGGCAAATTTGCTAAATAAAAATGTTTATCAAAGAGCCAGACATTGTGGCAAATTTGAAACAAATCATGAGGCTTCATGCACCATTTGCCAAATTTTAAAACATCGGCGGTTCATTATCACAATACCAGGACTAGGCAGCTGACATCAGTTACCAGTGCCGGCCCAAGCCTTTTGGGGGCCCTAAGCAGAATTTGATTTGAGGCCCCCCTCCCACTACTGCGGAGTCACCTGTGCTTGACATTTATTGACACAAATGTCACACTATAATGTTAAATTATAAATTGTATTAATACAGTGAAAGATTGTGAACTACTGTCCCCCTGGGCACAGATGCATAAGGATCCCCCACCCCTTATTTGTATGAAAGTGGGTGCAATTGGGGAAGGGGGGTCTGGAGATTCATTCAGATTCATAGCCTTTTGCTTTTTGACTTGCTGGGGTAGTGACTTCACGACACGACTTGGGCTTCAGGGCCCCTTCACCTCTTGGGTCATTCAGGTTCATTCAGAGGAACTCCATCCAAAATCCATCCTTGCTTTGTCTCTGCACACGAGGTGTCTAGTTTATGCGCATGACTCAAATGGTGGCAGACACTACAGTTGTAGGAAGGTATATTGATCATGAAATCAGAATGATCTTGTCTTAAATTATTCATTAATTCATGTTACTTGTTAAATGTAAACAAAAAAAAAAAAGTTATATTTTTTTTTTCCCTTGGGGCCGCCTGGTGGTCAAGGGGCCCCAAGTGGCCGCTTAGTTCGCTTATGCCTCGGGCCAGCTCTGTCAGTTACATAAGCATAATTCTGTTTCATGGCAGAATTTCTTCCAGATTATTTCAAACTTCACGATGTATATGAATAGTTGAAGAACAATGAATGCTTCAACAATCTGATAGCTAATCAAAGGGTTCAAGGAGGAGAATGTATGATTGTGATGCTATGATTGTAGTATTTCTACCCATATTCATCTTTTATTAACAGGGAGAAGACAAAAAGGCTAAGGTGGATTCCTTAAAAAACTCTTGGCTATCGAAGCAGCATACACATCTTTCCCAGAGACACACTGGAATACCTGAGTCCCCTCAACAGATATGTCAGACTAGCCTTTTCAATTCACCAAAGCCCCCAACAGAAGTGAGCAGCGTCTATTTCTCACAACAACAATGGGAAAGCGGCATCATCCATGACCAACAAACACACGTCTTTTGTGAAAAAAATTCAAGTCAACTCATGAAAGCACAGGCCCAATTAACAGAAGCACAACATGCCTTTTCACAAATTGAGTCTAAGCCTCAACAAACTAAAACATTTTCACATAAACAGACCAGCATCACTCCAGATCTTCAACAAGGAAACACCACTGCAGGCAACAAGGTCACAGCAGCAAGCTGTTGTACTAACTTAACGTTAGGAAGTCACAAAAGTCTCTTTCTTGATGTCAAGACAGCATCTAGTACACACCCCACTCAAGTGTCTTATCCTGCTCAAGTCAACAGAGCTACTGATGGATTAACAGGGGATGGACAGGCATCAAACAACAACATGCTGGATAACACTCTCCTGCCATCCAAGACTTTCACATACCCACAACCTATTGATTACCAGGAAACCAAGGCTAAGGCACCAAATGATGACACCAGTCAGAGCAGTAACTCTGGAAGATCTGACATTACCAACCCTAACTCTAAATACCAGTCTTTTCTCTTTGCTGGCCAGTTTCATGGCTACCAGCCAGCTGAGTGTCTGACCATCGGAATAAGACCTGTTCAAAGCTGCCAGGATGACACAGACGACACCAGCAGTAGTGACGATGAAGGGAAGTTAATCATTGAGCTTTAGGTGAACATACACATATGTTATTTGGAGTTTTTTCTGCTGTAGAGATATATTTTTTTAGAGGCACAATTGCTCTGGAGGGAGAAATAATGTCTATGGATAGTTTAAGTTAGTGGACAGAGCCAAAGAACTACATGTGTAAACTCAAATTAAGTTGAAATATTAATGAAATATGAACTTTCAATTACTTTTCATATCTCTCATTACAAATAATACATTCAAATGTAAATTGGCAACTTTTGAATTTCAGCTATTATTTTTCACGTGGTCAAAAAGAACCCCATAAATCAACAAACCAGTCACAAAACAGCTGCAAAGCCACCATAGCTGGCAGTTACTCCAAAATAATTCAATAAATAAAAAGTGGTAACAACAAAGTGGTATGAACACCATCGCCTCTTGACCTTTTTGTGGCTATGTGAGATTAGGAATATAATGATGGTGGTACAAAGTAGGCTAATGGCTGTTTTAGTGCCATTCATATATCTACTGTAGGATACATGTGAGTAACAGATGTGGTTGCTCAGTACTACTAACTTTGTGGAGAAAGCTAAAGTCATCAACATTGCTTGTAATGTTTCATACCACCAGACTACAGAGCAGGGACGTGCACATGATTATAGAGAGGCAGGGGCTCAAAGTCAGGAAAGGGCAGTACGTGCGCGGGCACAGTGCACGTCAACATTTTTTTCAGGCCATAATAACACAATATGTAGATTAATTAATGTAAAATTAATAAACAAAGTACTTATAGAAAGCTAACTACTTAGTTGTGCATCTTGTGTAGCTGTGAGTGAAATGCAATTGCCATTTCTTTTGTGTCAACAAATTATTGTCAACATGAGTTTATTCACATTATCATAATACTGAGCATGGGCGTAACCACGCATCCTTTGGGGGGGTCGTGTCCCCCCAAATATTGAGAAAATGACTGAAAATGAATCTGTCCCCCACAATATACAGTAAAAAATATGTTAAATATGTCAACAGATCTGTCTTGTTATTTCCTCTTTATTTTATTTCCTAACCCCCCCCCCAATTGTAAACTTGGTTGCGCCCATAAGAGGCCCACAGGTCACGGGCTAAAGTTAACTGGAGCAGATGAGAGCGGGAACTAGGGGTGGGCGGATCGAATCTAAATATTGATAACATTGATACCAGCGTTGGTATTGTTATTTAATTGATACCAGTGTAATGACATCGATACTTTAGTTTGAATTTCTCTCCCTTATGCACTGCGGCGGTTTCATTAAAGTGGCGGACCTGCTGTCTGTGTCCGCTGCTTTCAAGTGCTGCTCATCACAGAGCGGAGCAGCTATGGAGCCAGAACAGTCTCATAATGGATAAATGCACACATAAAGGAATAAAGGAATGCACGAAAAAGGACTCACAAATGTATTTGGGGAGTGTTATATATATGTGACTCGATACACAAATGCATTTTCAATGCACACACAAATATGCTTCAATCCATATATAAGTAAAAAAAAAATCACATATGAAAATAAGATTTGTAAACATATTTGTGATGCGCACACAAATATTTCTTGTTTTAAATATGTGCAATAAAAATTCACAAATGTACAAAATGTCCACTGGCGGTGTTCTGTCTCTGGTTGCCTTGCAACTGCATGACTGACTGCTGCCGCTAAGCTAGCCCTAAACAACTAGCGTTATGTCACAAACGCTAAATTGTTTTTAAAATGAGCTCAGGTACAACATGTGCCGTTGTTGGTTGCCACAACAATTCAAATTGAAGGTTTTTTCAGAAACGTCTTGTGTAGAACATCAACCACTTAGACAAACATGGTTGTGCCCTGCGCCCTACACGCCATGCTGAGGAAGGAGGAACGGAGACTAGCGTGGTTCGCGGCTTTGACACTAAAATAAATATTTGGGTTCATGAATGTCTTCCACAGTATAGCTGCTGCATGACCGGATGACTTCCCTAACCCGGCAATGCACGAGCAGCCGCTTGTCTTCACGACTTCACTTTCCTTCAGCATTATCCACCCTGTATGTTTAGCTTGATTGACACTCTGGCTGGGCGCTACTGCTGCCTTCCTTCAGAAATATAAACTCGCTGTGTTTCTTCAACAGTACTTTCCCTATTTTGTTACTGTGCAGGTAGTTGTATGCTTCTGTGCTTTTGTAACTACGTAATTCTCTGCCGTCAACACCTTCAGATGATATCAGATAATTAACTATGTTGATGTAGCTAACGTCGGGCCATTGCTTCATGTCATCTGCCCACTCCGTGAGAACTGATGGGTGAGGCACTGTGAGAACTGTCCTCACAACTTTTTAAAACATCCGTACTGTGTATTCACCTCCAATTTTCGTCCATTTTGACGCTCTCTTTGTGTTAAAAGCCGGTTTTTAGTGCGATCATGACAGCTACACTAGCGTAAACACCAAGTTCAACTGGAAGAGCAAAGCTGACTACCGCTATGAACCATGTGTAAACTCCTAGATCCGTTGCGCGCTGTAATGACGTCAGTTAAAAACCCCTCCTGGGGAGGCACTCATGTGATTGGCTGTAAAGGAGTGAGACATATGATTGGCCGCAGACGACCCCCTTGTAGAAAAAACGTGCTAGATGAGTCTCAAAAATCCGCACACAAATGCAGGGAGGTTTACAAATTAAAAGCACTAAGACAAATGCGCGTTTGACAATTCATATATCAATATAACAACTTCCAAATATGTATCTGATGAAAATTGCATATAACTGACGATTTGTACATTTGTGAGTTTTTATTGCATATATTTAAAACAAGAAATATTTGTGTGCTTATTTTTATATGTGATTTTTTTTTTATTTATATATAGATTGAAGCATATTTGTGTGTGCACTGAAGATGCATTTGTGTATCGAGTCATATATCTATACAACACCCCAAATACATTTGTGAGTCCTTTTTCGTGCATTGATTCCTTTATCTGTGCATTTATCCATTATGAGACTGTTCTGGCTCCATAGAGCAGCACAATGAAAGAGGCTCGGCTAGCAGCATGCGAACAGCACATAGACGGAGCCGAGGAGTGGCAGAGAGGAAGAGGAGCTGTGTGGTCACATTTTCAGGCCAAAAATGACACAACGGCGACCTGTATCATTTGTAAGAAGGGAGTAAAACACAGTGGTAAAACTACAGATTTGTGCACATGAGCAATCATGCATGAAGAAAACGAGGAACTAAAGACATGCAGAGAGGCGAGAAATCCCCCAAACCCTGACCCTGACCCTGACAGACCCAGACCCCGACCCAGAGGCAGAGGCCTTTCAGTCCAGCAATATCCAGGTAGATAATGGTGGTGAAAATAATATTTTAGTCATCTTCAGCATTAGTTAATATTAATTTTTGTAAGTGCAACTGGTCAGTTATCATTTGTTAGCCAACTCAAAAAGTATAAATTAGGCTTAGACCATGATAATAATAACAAGGTTAATAACCTTGATACATTCCCATTGAAATGTGCATTTAAATTTGTGTTTTGCGCCCTTTAGTGAAAGATTTTGTTTTGATTAAGGCACTAAATGTATCCCTATATTACCACAGATGAACTGTTCATGTTGCCATATCTTTTGAAGTAACAATGCAGAACACACAGTAATCTAAAAAGAATGGGGAGAAGATCAAATTAAATTCAGTGTATTGCCTAAAGACTAGAAAAAAAAAATGGGAACGGCACAGGAGTGGGACAGGACAAGATTTTTTTCTGTGGGATTGGGACGGGACAGGAGTGAAAATTAAAATGATCATCAAGGTCAGTCATTGTTCTTCTGGTAAAATAATGGTATCTGGTCACAATGTAGGCAGCACAGAGACACAGGGAGAGGGAGAGGCACGGTGAAAGCAGTGGCCAGGCACGGACATGCTCTGGGGATACAGATGATCAGGTGAGAAATTTGAATGAGAACTTAAACAGCTTGATAACATTAGTTTTAACCTAGGTCTACATGTCAGCAGTAAATAAAACTAGTACTACTACTACTGGAAAAGTCATAATTGTAATTGGTAGGTGTGTTTAAAATCAGCAAACAGTGAACAACTGACCAATACAAAACAAAGTGGAGGGGCATCCACTGTCGCAGAGAATTTCACAGAATATTCCTTTACATGTGAATTCAAATGGTCAGTGTTGTCCTCAAAACTTCTAAATACGTTAATTTTCATATATAGAAAATCATAGAATTGTGGGAAATATAAACAAAATTCAGGGGAAGGGCTCTCATTTGGACCCCCCCAATATCTATACCATGGTTACGCCCTTGATAGGTTTAGAAGATATGCAATTCAGCTGCAATTCTTAAAAAGCAATAAAACACTGGTTTATTATTATTTTTATTATTATTATTATTATTATAAGTGCGAACTAGAAATACAGGCTACACTTCTAAAAATGTGACAAAACCAAGAAATGACTACTGTGACAGCTACTTTGACAGTTAGTAGGAACAGCAATGTTTACAACAGCAAAGTCACAGAAAACTCAATATCTGAAAGAAGTTTAAGATTTGTGGCAAGATAAACAGCCGACACAGACAGTTGTCAGATTATTCCTAACTCTCATTAACAAGCAGTTAGCTTAACAAGCACAAATGGGCGCTCTTCTGAAATATGACTCATATTTAAGCACGTTGAATACGTGGAAGGCGACTTGTTAGCCCTCACAAGGAAGTTATGTTAATGGATTTATAACTCACAAAGGTTCAAGTCGCTCCACTGTCAAGTCTCATCTACGTGCATGGAGGAGTTCCAGATAAGGCAGCTCTCCCTCTCTCTCTCTCTCTCTCTCTCTCTCTCTCTCTCTCTCTGTCTCTTCCTCTGTGAGAGACAGAGTGGAGCCATAGCGGGCAGAGAAGCGGCTTTATAGGCTCAACACACTCTCAACACCATATTATGTACGAAATACGTACGGTAGATAAGCTTGGCGTTTTTATACCGCAATTTTTCACATCCCTATGCACAACATGAATTTATTTATTCATAATAACACACACACACACACACACACACACACACACACACACACACACACACATACAAAAAGGGCACTTTATAATACGAGGCAAAAAGGGCAGGGGCTCAAAGCAGCCCTTGGGCCTTATGGGTGCACGTGCCCGCTACAGAGCAGCTTCTTTCCTCAGGCTTTCAGACTCCTAACTTCATCCTCAGGACTCTGTAAAGAAAAATAGTTTTAATGTTATTACATATCATTTTACGGAAAGTCCAGCCCAGTGACAAGAATAAAGAATATAGAAACAGCTAAACTTCTCATTGAATGTCTTGTTTGCTCATGTAGGTTATCAGTAGGTATCAGTATCAACAACTGAGACTGTTTCACAGTTAAAAAAAATCATTGTAGTAGGTTCACTTACTTACCTAGTGTGTCTACAAAGTGGGAATGCTGCCAAGTTGAAATAGTTGGAGGGTTTCCCGTCATTCCTATCATGCTGACATGCAGCATGACATGTGAACACTTGCCTGCAAGCCTGCAGTGCCCACAAAAATCAAACGTTCTTTCATTTATGACCTTGACAATCAATTTAGAGGGTCAGTAAGTTAGAAGGTTAGTTAAGTGGATCACCAGTGGAGCTATTTTGACAGCTTCAGTCAATTAGCTTAGTTATAGCTATTGTAGATAACCTAGCAAAAAGATGGCTCATGCATCACACAGGTTTCTGTCCTGTATTTATTTGTGTGTTAATTTATGATAATAAAGATACCTTAAATTAACTGTTACTATTTAGAAATCACTTGCAATCACTGGAAAACAGAATGTTTCTGTTAGCAGGTAGTGTGCTTGCTTCACATTAGTAACAGAAGAAGAATCTTTATGTCGCATAACATACTAGCTCTAGTGGATTTAAGTCATCTTTTTGACTTGGTTTATTGAGTGTTGACAGAATTTTTTTTTAAATTTAACCCAACCAATGACATTACTGCTGCCCCAAAGGAATTTTTTTTTATGTTACTGCTCATACAAGCTTGCACACACATAGTTTGCAACCTTCTCACACTCTCTCTCTCGTAAAATTAGTCTGTATTACTCAGTAACCTCTACAGACAACACCTGTGTGTATGAATCATGTACACATACTGGCAAATACCCATTAAGTTGATCTTTGCTGCCAATCACCCAGGTAACACAGGCATTCACTGGAGGGGCATGACCCTTTTCCCAGTCTAGGTTTTGTGATGAATCAGAGGCATGAAAAGGCACAGGGCACATGGGAACAGGAAGTGGGTGTATGTGACCATTTCTGTACATAATTTCACAATGAAAACTAACGCTGACTTGCTTGTCAATTCTCAGCCTATTAACTGTCTGGAGCTTCATTTCCAATGCATCTGTTCAGGCCTGTTTGATTTGACCTGCCAGATGAGTTTTCTGTACTGTGACACAGAGGAATAACAATTATAGCTTGGTTTTGTTACAAATATATTTGCTTTCATTTTCTAATTGTATAAACTTGTTACAGATTGCATGAGAAAGAATAATCATAATAAATAATAATTTTGTGTGAAAGGTAAATTAAATTATACTCAAAACCATTGTTTTCCTGTCCTGATTGTTTGGCTCTGACCTTCCATTAAATCTCTAACTGTTATTTTATTATTACAAAAATATAAATTCTTATCAATATGTTAATGCATTAGCCAACAACAACTTACTGTATTTATATGACCAACAGACAGAAGATTTGTCTTGTGTTTGTTTATCTGATGAATCTATTTAATTCAGGAACACCATCATCATAGTATTACCCATTTATTGCAACAAATGGAAATACAGTTATGCATGGTGCTGATGGCTCTACTCTTGCTCCCTTAATTGACCCTGCAGCATGCTAAACCAAAACAGTGAACCATCAGGGTAAACAACAGTGAGCTCTAGGCAAGACAGTAAATGCAGTATTCATTTTTATCCCCTTTTTCTTTTTTTAACCATGAGCACTGATAGGACTTGACAGCAGTGTGTGTGGCAGGATTTAAGGAGGACGTATGTGAATGAGAAGGGAGTGGTATCTATTCTTACCACCTTGTGTCACAGTGCACAAGGTGGCACAGTGATGTACCTGCTGATATCCTGATTATTAATTTTCGTGCAAACAAAGTTTCTGTGTAACACCTTGTGGTAAGAATAGCTGTGGTTGGTGTGTGACTGATTGGTAACAATTAACCGAATGGTGGCTGTCAACCGGCTACAGCTGGGACATATGACTTCTGTGTCCTGCATGAAGTAACGCTAAGCTCCATTTTTGCTCCAGCTGTGCTTTTCCCCATTCTGTATGTTCATATCAGATATTTGTATGAACAATTTTGTATGAATATTGAATATTACTCCAGACTCTCCTGGAAAACGTACCAGTCATTTAGATTTATGTTGACACCAGTTTAAATGATTTCAACTTCCTAGAAATCATGTTTTCTCCATCATTTTTAGCATGTTGTAAAAAAAGCTGTATTTACTTAATTGAACAAATCACAGTGGCAAATCTGAATCCGAACTGATTTCAGATGCAGAACTGTTTTTTTCAACAGTCTAGGTGCTTTGCTGTCTGGTTTAGTGCACTGTCACATTTTGTGGTTTGTCCGAGTTCAGTTCCTATTTCATCCTGGTGTTTTCATCACTCATTCGACATTTCAGGATGTGATGTACCTGCTGATATCCTGATTATTAATTTTCGTGCAAAAAAGGTTCTGTGTAACACATTAAACTTCTTCTGGATTTTCTTCTGTGAACCCACAACCTCCGGCTTGCACCTCTGATTTTCTCTCTGTAACCTTTTTAACAAACATCAGCACATGAAAATGTGCAGTCTGTATTTATGCAGTGTTCAGTGTCTGTTTATTAGATACACTGTCCTTCCAAAAAAACAAGTCACATTCTAAAAGGTTGTTGTTGTCTTTAGCTTTGATTACATTTCTGTCAAGACTTGCATATATTTTGCGGCACAAAACTTGTATTGATGATGGGGGAGTTGGTCTGATGCGTAAAGTCCTCTCCAGCACATCCCAAAGATTCTCAATTGGGTAAAGGTCTGGACTCTGTGGTGGCCAATCCATGTGTGAAAATGATGTCTCATGCTCCCTGAACCACAATTTGAGCCTGATGAATCTTGACATTGTCATCTTGGGATATGCCAAGCACGGGAAGAAAATCAGGGAAGAAGAAAACCCATTGAAAGAAAAACCTGGTCATTCAGTATTTTCAGGTAATAGGGTGACCTCATTTGTAGGGCACACAATGTTGTTGAATCTACACCTGACCAACTGAATCAACCCCAGATCATAAGACTGCCCCCAAAGTCTTGTACGGTAGGCACTAGGCATGATAGGTGCATCACTGCATCCACCTTCTTCTTACCCTGATGAACCCATCACTCTTGCCCCAAAGACCAATCTTTCCTGGTCAGATCCTGGTCAAACTCAAACTGTAAACAATGGTGGAGAACAACAACAGAGCAGAAATATGCCCCACCATTGCCCATATTAAAGAGAAGACATAAGAAGACTGATAAAGAAAAGCAGTGTAAAAGAAAAAGAATTAGACCGAGCCAGAAAGAAAACAAGGATAAATATTGGAGCGTCATTTCAGAGGTGGAGGGAGCTGCGGGATTTGTAAGGACTCAAGAGTGACACAGAGTTGGCTACTTTTCTGCTGGACAAGTAAGGACCCCTGCTTTATAAATGTTTTATTCTATTTTCTAACCACAAGGCTAAGATGGCGGCGATTACAGTAATACTCGCAATAGAGCATAAGGCCTTACAGACATCTGTACCTGTCCCAGAATGTCTAAAGTATTCACCATTGAAAGTGTCTATGTTCACAGTGTGCTGAGGACAGTCAAGTTCTGTTCCATAAAAAATCTCATCATGTTGCTCATCTGTTGCTTTACAGGACAGAATGTGTGGACTACTTCCGGAGAGCATCACAAACACATCAAATGCATCAAATTCAGACTGGCATTGAAATAAAAAAATGTTCTGTTCCACAAACTCTTTTCAGTTTAGGGTGATTCAGACTGGTAGCAGTGATTCACTGACTGTCTGTCAATGCTATGTTTGGCAGACAAAACTTTGACTGTCCATCAATGTTAAAAAGGGAGCCTTGGCTATTCTGTAGTTTTGGTGGGATTTGATGAGGTTTGGGTGTGTCTTGAGGTTTGTAAAGGACCTGAAGTTGTAGATTTATTGGTGTATGGTTCTAATTAGGGTCACAAAAAGATATAGCCACCCTATATATCATATTTGGTACAACCAAAATAGTATTGTAGATGATCTGTATTAAGAAAAGGTAAAGATCTTGCTTTATTTATGATGTTTTAACTAAAACAGGAGTTGAACAGGCATGTGTGCATGTACATTCAGTGAGCGAGACTTATGAAAATAAAGTGCATACTTCTCGATAAAATGTCATTAGAACACATTTTAATGTAATACCTATCTTAAAATGATTGCATTTTTCACTGGAAATAACAGGAATGGCAGCCATGTTTTTTGCTTTTGCAGCCAGAAAGTTGAAGATCACATGATGTGGCCAGACAATAGAAAAGAATTGGCCAAAAACAATTGTAGTCATCTCACAATTTAAAAGGTGTTATTGTCAAAGTACTACATTTTGCCATGTGGACCAACGTAGCTTTTTTACATTTTCTTTTTTTTAATATAATCTCTTTTTAGCTTTTCTAAATTTTCATGTGATACTGGGTTGCAGGCAGGCAGGCTCACCCTCCCGCCCCCCCGCCAAAAAAACTTCCTGTATGTCTTGAAGACAGAATGATAGAAAGATGGAAAACCTTACACAATTAAACAGAAGACTTGAGCGTTAACGCTAAGCTATTCTGAAAAAGATTAAGTGCAGGTAACACTACACTACATACAGCTACATGTGTCTCTGTTTTCAATGTTAATGCTTATTAGGCGGCCATGCCCGAGGGGCCGAGGGAACGCATTTCCTAGGACCAGCGGTGCTAGGAACCCTATTGTAATCGTTAAGATTTTTATTTGTATTTTTCTCTGGCTAAAAGTGCTGCTGCAGGCTAAACCGTGCAAGGGAAGGCGGTGCAATTTGGAGGGTTGGTCCAGACTCCTGCGAATATCTCATACACAAAAAACGAAATATATCAGCCTGCAGGGGGCGCTATAACCTAGGAAAACACGTTTTTGCCTATAACTCCCAAACCGTATGTCGCACATTCAAAGACCTTGTATCCCCAGATCCCCTGAATGGAGCTGAATCACTTTGCATTTGGCCAGGCCCACTTCCGGTTAAAAAGTTTTTTGGCAAAATCACAAAAACTGGAAAACCTACTTTTTCGAACTCCTCCTTGGGATTTTGTCCGATCTGCATAAAACTTGCCACGTACACTCTTCAGCTGGACCTGATCTAAAGTTATCAAAAGAATTTTGCTCGGTCAAAAAATGCGCACATTTTTAACAAACACATTTCTGTAGCTAGCTATAAAAATGTAAACTGTTTGATATCTCGGTCAAACCAATGCTATCAACACCAAATCTTACATCCTTGGTTACCATGAGACTAGGAAGGGATGAGCCGAATTTGACGAATTTTGGCTACTATGGGGTGCTAAAAATATGGGAAGTTTGTATCTCTTGAACGGCTACACCGTTTTTCACGAAATTTGGTCGGTATGATGTAGGGCCAATCCTGAGGCCATATCTTGAAGTTGGTCATGACTGGTCAATGTGGGCGTGGCTTATTACAAGATAAACAACAAACATTAATTTCAGCCAAACTATTATGCTGAGAGCTTTGAAATGTATATGGACAGATAGAATAGGACACAGTTCTTCCATACCAAAAATTGCACATGTACTCCACTAGGTGTCGCTAAAATGGATGCAATCGCATTTTTGCCTGTAACTTCCACATTTCAAATAACACATTTGCAAACCTTATACCCATATGTTCCCTGAACACAGCTGGGTTTTCTGACATGGGACACGAACACTTCTGCTGCAAATTTCCTACGCTAAATCGCCACATATGCAAAACCTACTTTTTCCAACTCCTCCTCGGGATTTTGCCCCATCTGTGTGAAACTTGGCACGTACACTCTTCAGCTGGACCTGATCTAAAGTTATCAAAAGAATTTTGCTCGGTCAAAAAATGCGCAACTTATTAACGAACAAATTTCTATAGCTAGCTATAAAAATGTAAACTGTTGATATACCTCAGTCAAACTAAATGCTATTAACACCAAATTTGAAATCCTTGGTTGCCATGACACTGGGAAGGGAAGAGCTGAATTTGGCGAATTTTGGCCACTAAGGGGCGCTCAAAATATGGGAACTTTATATCTCTTGAACGGCTACACCGATTTTTACGAAATTTGGTCGCATGATGTAGGGCCAATCCTGAGGCCATATCTTGAAGGTGGTCATGACTGGTCAATGTGGGCGTGGCTTATTACAACAAATCCAAATCGGCACACATTCAGCCTTTTGCACTTCTAGTGCACTTCCCATTACAGCGAATACCACGGCTCAGACACTGGCCTGTTTCCTCACTTTTGCCCCGAGCCCGTCATCCTTTGGGGCCAACTTCCGTGGGCTCTGCGGTGTGTGGGGTCCGAGTCGCGCGCGGGGGCTTGGCCCCGGGTCATAACTGCTTGCAGTTCTAGTTGTATATTATTTCTATAACTACTTTTCAATTGCATTAAAGAACTGTTTTTAGGAGGAAATTGTAAATTTCCTAACTTTCAGTGAATGCGTGTTCTGTGTTGCCAATTGCCATCAGCCTCTCAGAAAAACGTATTAGTGATTTCTTTTTAAAATGTTTTATACCTAAATTACATAGACAGTGTCACAGCAGTGTTAATAATGTTTTGGAACTCAGCATTGTTAGTGGTAAGTAGTGAATAGTGAGGACAAAATAAATGAAAACAACCCCTAAATATACTGCAGTCCACTCCATGGATTTCACTATGAATTATACTGTAAGTTGATATGATTTGTGTCATGTGAGTTACGTTACTTTGTTAAAACTAAGAAGATAACATTGATTCATTTTCCCTCTTCTCTCTGGCATTTGGTGCATGAGGCCACAGCTAAGAGGCCAACACAGGTATGTACCTTTACACAACCTTTAAACTATCTATACACATGCACTTATTTCAGCACTGAAATAGTTTGGAGCAGTTGTAATTCTGACTGTATGAGTGGCTGACAGCTGCTCTAATCAACATTGCAAAGCATGTGGGACCCAAATTCAGAGAACAGAGACGAGAAGTAGGTTGCAGGTAGGTAAGCAGGCAGGCAGGCAGGTAGACACGCTTGAGTGATTTTTAAATGTTTCTGACACTGTCAAACCTTGTAATTTAGGTTGCTGAAATATATGAAAAAAAGATCAAGGACTAAAAAAAAACCATCCTCCTCTTTTTTTGAATACAAAAAATAAGAGCATTGGGACGGACAGCCTGAGATAGCGGACAGGAAGGACTTCTGTTCAATCAAGGAGTGAGGAAACGACAAATGTGAGAAATGAGATGCATGTAAGGAAGGACTGGCACCAACCATAACACCTTCAACAACAAATCTATTGCAACCCAACAGAAACTTCAACTTTTTATAATTGATGCCATTAATGAAAGGAAATCTTCCAGATACTGTTACTTTCGAACATTCACATACCCAGTTCTACATAATCAGATGGACCTCTAATCCTCATTTTCCCAAACTCATTCAGGTTCATCGGGTGGAAAACAGGATTGAAGCCTTGGGTAAGTGCATGACAGTCAGTACGTTTAAATGCACAGTTTAGTCGGATTACAGCCATAGTTAGACTATGCTACTCAATCAGACAGCTGCAATTATTGTCCGGAGCATGTCATACCCCGGTCCAATAGGCGCTGTACCCATTTCAACTAGTGGTAACAGAGCCACCTCCGGCTGACCTCTTTACGTCCCCAGCAACAACAAACTGCCTTGGAATTCGAGAAAGATGGCGTACGAAGAGCAAGACGAAGCTACATCTTTGTACATTTCGTATGGTGTACTTGATAATTACACAAACTAGATGCACGATGGCACCTTTTCTTGCGGATATTTCGGAGGAAAGACGCTGCTGTCGCCATCCTTCTACTTCCGGCCCACGGCCCCGGAAAAGAAATCTTGCGCCTGCGCAGAACGCAAAATCTGGTCCGATCTGATAGAACGTATACATGCAGGAGTAATGCGACTATCAATCGAATAATCTAGGTGTCTCTTCTTCTCTGTTTTTGGTGAATGTCAAGCACCACCTATAGGCCTGGAATATGAACTACAGCGTTTTCTGTTGTTTTCAGTGGATCTGTATGGACACAAATATTCTTGAAACGATGCTGAGGAAGACGGAGGAAAAAAAGATAGTTTTTGTCCGTGTGGACGGCCCCTGAGAGTCCCAGGTGAAGTTGGATGGTGGTAGAGGTGTGGGAGGCTGGGTTGTGCTGATGCCAGGGACTATATCCAGGGGCGGACTGATCACTGAAGGAGATGAAGAAAAAAAGAAAAAGGAAAACAAAAAAATACACAAGGTTAGGATCACTGAAAACAAAGCAAAGGGGAAGTAAGCGTTACACTAGAAGACTATGCAGCGTAATTGTCTCACAAAATAATCTGGCAGTGAGAGGAGAGGGAACCAGGTTTTTTACCTGCCGCTGATTATCTCAATGTGCTGCAGGTGTGTGACAGGTATCAGCCAGGCCATATGGGAAACCAAGCCCAGCAGCTCCACAGCACCTCTGAAACACACAAGCATGAAAAAACTCCCTGTTTATTATGAAAAATGTAATTAACTTTTATTTGCAGTCATATTATTGTGCACTGAATTTAAGTCTGGCATTGTTTGACAGAGAACTGTTTTGGTGTCCATCAACTTATTATGGAAATATCAGGATACCAGGAATAGTTGGTATTTATGTTAAATACCAAAACTCAGCAGGTATAGGGCAAGGCAGACAATTAGCACACAGAACAGTTCAATTGTCCAGCAAAGTCTCTTCAGAAAGTCAGTGGCAGACTGGCCAGGCTGAATCAGGCTGGGAAACAGGTGAGTGAGCGGTGGTGTTGTCTCAAATACTGGCAAGCCCGGTGGGCCGTCGTCTCAGCTGCCAGCAGTGTGCTCCCATTCACTTTGGCTATCAGTGTGCAGTGACTGTAGGCCCAGGCTAATATCTTGGTCATGATTAGTCTCCATCTTCTCATGTGCAGGTTGATCTGCAATGACATGAAATGTTTTTGTAGATACAGTTAATTTACATGGAAAGCAGAAAATGATTATGTACAATGCGCCAGTCGCTCTTACATACTCACACAGGCCCATGTCATCCTATGTTATCTTGAGGATTAATTGTTTGAGTCCATTATATTCCACCATGACACCTAATAGGTCATTAGCTTAGCATTACTTTGTAGCAGGAACAGCCCACACTTTCTTTTAATGTGTCACTAATTAACCTCTCAGAATGTTTAAAAAACAGTTAGGCAATAAGATCTCCGGTAAAGGTCTCCGCTTTAGTCTAGAGAACGATTTCTGGTAAGTAGTCACTAATCAGCCCCTAAGAATGTCTGATAAGGGTCTAAACAAGGTTGTATTAGCAACAAACACAACCTAAAGTTCAACCAAAAGCAAAGTACAAACCGGTAAAAGCACGACGAACAAAAAAACTGAAACATTCCATGGGGTGGCACAAGAAGACACTGAAAGACACAGGAAACAGGCTCAGGTAAATAACACAGGACGAGAAAGGGTGAGAAGTTACACAAAAGGAGCAACTTAAAAGGAGAACACAAGCTGAAACATGACAATAAATTACTTATTAAAAGTTAACCTCGTACTGAACTAACAAATGCAATCCCTGAATACATTTGTACTTTATTGCATTTTGTTTTTTGCTCATATTTTCTATCCAATTTTTATTTGTATTTTTTTTTCCATTTTTAAACCATTATTGCAAATACTACTTTTTCACGTCAATATGATGAAGTGAATTAAATTGATAGTTTAATTCATCTTAGTTACCGTTGTTGGAGCAGAGTGTTAACTTGCTTGCTTACTTTCGGACGATAGTACCAACTGAGTGTGGCATGTAAAGCTGCAGAGTGATGAATCAACAAAACTCTCCAATGAATGAGTCAGTTTAATGCAATCCGCAATTAAGCTCAGCTCATAGCCTACCGCTTTTGCATTTTGAAAGGGACACATCATGGCTGTATTACCTTTGTGGGAAGTGGAAAGAGAAGTTGTGGGGCCCTATGGACCCCCAAATTCCTGCATTCGCATTTTCACCCATACCTGGCCCCATGCCTCCTGTGTATAAATATTTGTGGTGCATATTCTCAAGGAAATTGGAAATCCAGCTGTGTGCGTCTTTGGGCATTTGAAATTCAGGAATTGATGTTGCAGGCCTGACATCTTTTCTTTTTATTGGGAAAAGGCCTTTACAATTCTCTCTATGGATGATTTTCAAGACATATTTCCTTTTCTTTTTGTGTTTCTATTTTTTTTTAAACTCAAATTGTAGAACTGAGATAATAATAACTTGACGAATCAAAGCATGGTTTACATGTGGATTGGATCTGTGTCTGGGTGCTCCAGTTTCCTCATACAGATAAATACATATCACTTATTTGAATTGGCAAACCCACATTGCATATGCACTCCATACGTGTTACTTTTTGATTAATCACCTGTCCTGACAGAAGTTGCGTCTTCCTGAATGTGTGCTGGGATAGGCTCCAGGACCCTGAATAAGATAAATGGTTGATGGTCTACAAGTTAAACAAACAGCTCTAAGTGTGCTTTTTCAGATTAGATTCTGTTTATCTGAATTGATGTAGACAACTTCCAATTCTAATATTGTGTTTCCTTAAGTCTGGCACACGAGCAAAACAGCAGTTGTTCTGTTTTTTGTATTATATTACAGTATCAAACATAACAGATGCTCCAGTCAAACAAAGTTCTGCCTCATTTAACCCCATTGACAATAAAGGGAACATTTCTTAACAAAGAATAAAATACAAAAGTATTACTTTACTGGCTTCAAATAGGAATAAAAATAAGATGATGCCAGATAACCACCAATCTATTTATGTCGCTTTTTGCCAGCGTGCTGTGAAGGGTATCCCAGACGTTTCTTTCCCCGGCAATATTTTCAAGCTCCTCCTGGGGGATCCTGAGGCATTCCCAATTCCTCCAGTGAGTTCTTGGTCTCCTCCGAGATGGTCGTGGCCATAAAACCTCCAAAGGAAGTTGGCCAGGAGGCATCCTAACCAGATGACTGACCCAACTCAGCTGGCTCCTTTTTATGTGAAAGAGCAGCCGGCTCTACAAACTCCCTCTGAATGTCTGATCTCCTTGCTGTATCTCTAAGGCTGAGCCCTGCCATTCTACAGAGGAAATTAATTTGGGGCACCTTCGATCACTACCCTCATCTCATTGCCATAGGTGAGGGTTGAAAGCTAGATCAACTTGGAAATCGAGAGTTTTGCCCTCTGACTCAGATCCCTCTTCACCACGACAACCCTGCACAAAGCCAGCAGCACTGCATGTTGCTTGCTCATTAGCATGACACTCATATAGAATTGACCCATCAGGAACTTTTCCTGCAGTAACATGTCAAAATGTCTGCTGAGAAAAAGCCAAGACAAACGGCTACACCAGAAAGGTGTGTAATAATGATCTGTGCATTTTGTATGCGTCAACCGTATAGAATGCTGAATAAGTGTCTTCAAAGTTCAAAAGAAAAATTCTGATCAGTAAAGAAGCAGTCTACCACAGAGGTGCATAAGCCTCAGCACAAGAGTCACACATGTATCAATACAAATAATAATAATAATACAATGACAAAACCTTAAAATGGACACTTCTAGGTTGAGCATTTATCAAGAAGAGAGAAAAATGATAAAGAAAAAAAAAGATGATAAAAACTCTACCATGATCATTTATTTTAAGACTTGTGGATTGTGGCTTAAGGCAAAGAGTGATTAAAGCCTCCAATGCCAACTCTTACACTGACTACAGGTCGTGAGAGTTAAGAAGGTTACATAGATTGAATATTATTCATCATACCCTGAAATGACTGTATGCAGGATCTGACTCGGGAAGTTGGATTAAGTCTGGATTAATAACTAATCCATTTATGTGTATGGCATATGCTTAGATAAGGATTTATTTAGAGTTATGCATAAGAGTGTGAGTGTGTGCACCTGCCTACCAATTACTGTGTTATAGCACAGAGGCATTGAATTAATCAAAGCAAACAATGGAGACAGACTTACGTGTCTTGCAATCTTGCTGATATTGGTGATCCCCTGACTTCTCCTCCTCCGCCACAGTGAGGTTGAAAGTGAAATATTTTAACAACTATTTCATGGACTTGCACAAAATTTACAACAGTCAATCAACACAAGGGCGTCAGAGGATACATTCGATAGCTTTGGTTATCCTCTGACTTCCCTTTAGCATTGTGAAAAAAGCGTCTATGACCAAATATCCACAAAACTAGTGACATTCTTATTAGCCTCATTGGGGATATAATAATTATTATACCTACAAAACATCAGCATGCTAGTAGGGTGGCCCAGACTGGTCAAACCAAAAAAGCCAAAACACAGAGGCAAAAGACACAACAGGAACGCAAATGTCACAACACAAAGTAAATGTTACAAAACGTATGCACAGGTCACAACACGAGTGCAGAGGTTGCAACACAAATGCAACATCAGAACTGAAGTGAACGGCAGCAGCTGTACCTGTGTGTCTTGCCTGTGTGACGGGTGACTGTTTAATGTTGGTCAAATGACACTCATCAAAAGCGTTGAGCCATCTAGTGTTAACATTGCATGTCTTTACATGGGTACAGCTTAGATTACACCCACCTAATTGACGTGAGCTACATTATGTGATGCTAATGTAACTATTTAGCAAGCTTTATAACAGCCTTACATTAGAAAATGTTAACATATTACATAAATATGAACAACAATATTACATTTGTGGCAATAACATAGTGATAGCTATCGTAGTTATGTAACGATAGCTATCACTATGTTATTGTCATAGTTACCGCAATAGCAATCATAGTTCACTTCCTTTTTTAAACAGGCACAAACTCTCCACTTCCATAGCTTGATAGCATTCATTTATAGAGAATCTAGTTAAAGATGATGTCAAAGTTAAAGGAGAACTTCGGTCGATTTAAACATGCAGCTTCATTGCTCAAGCTACCCTTGACTTGCCAGTACCGAAGACGCGAACAAATTTGATCCAGCCATTACAGAGCTCCGTGAACGGAGACGTAGCATTGAACGCTAACAGCATGGGGTCAGAACTTTAGACTGTGTTTTAAGCGTCTTAACATGCTCCACATCTCACACCAAAAGTTATGCAACATCAGCAGACACCTTAGCACACAGCACTGTAGCGTGTATGACTCAAAATGAATAAAAAAGTAGTTAAAACAGTGTGTTTGTGCAAGGAGCTACTTACCTGTTTGTTGACATCCGTGTGTTCCGGTAGCTAGACCAAACTAGCATATCCATCGAGTGTGCACTTAACAGGCTTAACAGGCTATTGTAAGGCTCATGGCTCATGACAGGCTGTAACATGGACATGTACATTATGAACATAAACACGAAAATGCTGGATTACGTTTCCGTCTCCGCCAGTGAGGGAGTAAATGCACGCTCGACGGATCAGCTAGTTTAGCCTAGCTACCGGAAGACGCCGATGTCAACAAACAGGTAAGTAGCTCCTTGCACAAACACATTGTTTTAACTACTTTTTTATTCATTTTGAGTCATACACGCTACAGTGCTGTGTGCTAAGGTGTCTGCTGATGTTGCATAACTTTTGGTGTGAGATGTGGAGCATGTTAAGACGCTTAAAACACAGTCTAAAGTTCTGACCCCATGCTGTTAGCGTTCAATGCTACGTCTCCGTTCACGGAGCTCTGTAATGGCTGGACCAAATTTGTTCGCGTCTTCGGTACTGGCAAGTCAAGGGTAGCTTGAGCAATGAAGCTGCATGTTTAAATCGACCGAAGTTCTCCTTTAACTGCACCATGGTTCCTTTAACAAAAATCATAGGAGTTATGAAATGGATTTTGAGTAAATGGAGGAAATGATGTATATACCAGACACAAGTTTATAACACTTAGCATGATAATCTTCACAGATGAACAACCCTTTTTGACACAATGGGAAAATATCTTCAGCTTGTGTTAATCACAGACCTTATTTCGAGCATTTAGCCTTAAGCATTTTCAAAAAACACATTGTGTTTGACTTATGACTAATATGACTCATTTTGAACAAGCTGAAGGATCTCAGCCTTAAACAGCCATTATACTATGATTGCATATTATTTCTAAATATGTCCCTAAATTGATGTGTCCATACTGTATAGTGTGGTCTACTCAAGAATTGATCACTGGGTAACACTTAATAATTATCATCAATGATGGGTCAATTTACAGTTAATTTACTTAACAGCACTTAACAGTTATGTGACTGTTAAACGATAAAATGCTTCATAAACTATTTATTAAAACATAGTAAATGTTTATAAACATTATTTGCAACTCTGTAATGGCCATTCAAATAATATTATATATATTAAAGATGAAGAGTATACCAAGTATTATGAATATCATGTTTTAACTTTACAATAAAGAATTGGCTAATAAATGGTTTATAAAGCATGTTATTGTTTGTTAACATTGAATTAACTTTTAACTTTAGTTTGATTAGCTGTAAATGTACCATTTATTGAAGATGTTTTTTTCTAAAGTGCTACCAATCAGTGTGGTCAAGACCACACAGGATTTAATGACTGACGAGAGTCAATAGACATTAGACAAGTGCTGGGAAGGTGGGTGGGCATCATACCAAGTGTTTCGGTAAGATTATTTCCCCTGCGGAACTCTGTGGAATGGGGCTCAAATAGCAAGCGATGCATTCCTATGCTTTTTAATGTGAAAGACATTCCTCCTAAACCAGTGCTGCATTCCAGACACTATCAGATCTGTGTTGTTTTTTGTTTGTTTTTTCAGTTTAAATACCACAGAGCAGTAGAGTACTGGCTGACTGACCAAAATGTAATTGAAGATAAGATCTACAATCCTCCATTAGTGAAGCATTAGTGAAAATGCTTATGGAGGTTCTTACTCATGGTAATTCTAAGTGCTGTATCACAGACAACTGTACTTGTTTCAGTTTCTTGAAGATGTTTCACCTTTCATCCCAGAGGCTTCTTCAGTTCTAACTAACTGGAGGGGAGTTGCAGGCTTGTAAACTCTGTGTCGGTGTGTCCTCATAGACTTCAAGGTTCAAGTGTGAACGTGTGAAACTAAAACAAGTCAAGTTGCTTGTGATATAGCATTAGTGAGAGACATAGCCTTAAATGATGACTGACTGTGGAAATACAGCTGCAACATTTCAGATGCTGGGGTGAGGTTTGAATTTAACATCTCATTCATTACATTTACACACAGCCAGTTAGAAGCTTGATCATTAAGTAGACATTCAGACTCCTAGTCTAAAATTCAAAAGGTAGGAAATGTTTTCCCTGCTTCTTTGGAAAAAACATATTCACATAAATAACACTTCATTTCAGAACTTGAGTATTCCTTCAGTGATATCATGTTTAAAACAAACATAGTTCTGGGTTGAAATATCTCTATTTCAGCCATTTCTTTGGCATTCCCCAAAATTGGGGATGTCAAAGATCAGGTGCCATGCACTGATTTATTTTTCTGTCTGTTGCAAAAACAGACAGGAAATCCCTGTCAGGTTGAGGTATCCATTGCCCCTCAGCATGATTCCAGCAGTTCCGAGTTTTTCAGAGCTTTCTTGACCAAGAAACAGTATAATTTGTGCGGCTTCCTTGGCGGCATGGTGGTCTTTGACATCTGTCATCTGACATTCATGTCACATGTTCGAATCTAGCTGACGGCCTATGTTCTGTATTCTCTCTATAAGCTTTCTCCCAACTTTTCATGTCTGTCTTCACACTGTTGTTAAAAGAAAACAAAGGGGCTAATGTCTCTTTGTCCTTTTTCTCTCTGAAAACAACAGTTCAACATTTTGGGAAATGTGATAATTGACTAACTTGCTAAGAGTTTGATGAGAACATTTAAACCACTCCCATATGTTTGCGCTAATTACAAAGCTGTTTTCAAAAGGAAATTAGCTTACAGTAGCATAGTATAAAGACTGGAGCAAGGGGAAACAACTAGCTGGTTGCAGTTACATGTGCTCACAAAGGATGCTGCAAGAACCATGCAACAGGTTAGATAACGGGACCCACTTTTATGGGGATTGAAGTGACAACATTTTTATTTTACCATCTTCATTTTATTATCTTATTTAATTTTTATCATTGAGTTCACTGTGGTGCTTTATATTATATGTATTTCAATATAATATATAATATTATTAGTGTATTGGATATTATTTTCTTTAGTCTTAGTACTAGACACCTGAATGTATGATTAAAGGTTAAGCTAGTTTGATTATCTGTATGGATGGAGCAAGTAGAGAGTGTTTTGGTAAAATGTTGTCTGTAATGTGTGACTGTACTGGAATTAAACTAGATGTGGTCTCAAATTCACCTTTATGTTTGCAGCTAAATCTGGGTCCTTAGATGATATAATCATATAACGTAGTCATGGCATTAAGGTGCCTTTGACCCATGTAGGACTGTCCAAATATTGGCTTTAATTATGGTTTAAGAAAACATTCTAATGAAGTACTGAAATATTTTCAGGATTTTCAGTTCTCTGGCTATAGAATATGGATGTATGGTTGTGGGACTGAAAAGTGAGGCCAATGCGAAGGTGCTTTAAATCTGCATACTTTTACAATGACATTACTGTTTGTTTGTTAAATCTTGTTGACTGAGTGATGTCATGGTGGCTATTAACTTGTTGGTGGATTGTTTTGTGATGATACTGTTCTTAAGGGCGGTGTCTGTGTAGTGGCAGTCACAGGCAATGTGGCTATACGCTATCATAATGGCCTTATTATAGCTTTGCTATTTTTGAATTAGAATAAGAACATTTAAATATTAGTGAATTTGTAGGCTTATTTAATTTATTTAATTGTCATAGAATTCAGCAGTCAGGCACAAACAGCCTATCTGTCGAGTGGACAACTTGTCCTCCACAAACTGCATTGATTCTCTGCTCAACCGCAGTCAGCTGACAATAGTAGCAAAGCGGAACAACTCCCCCCCAAACGTCCCAATCGTCTCATTGGCTTTTAAACAGAAAGCTTTTATTTTGAAACCGGCGACCGGAAGTATGTGGGATTTTGCAGCTGACTTGTCGCTGGCTGTCAGTCCATAATAAAGCTGAGTTAGACCGTCGGAGGTATACAAACGCAAAGGCTCAGCAGCGACGCTCCACAAATCTCAGCAGCTATTTGTACAATCAGATCTATTAAGTGTCATCAGGAGCTCTAACCTCAGAGAGAATCGCACAAGTTTCGGACTTTGGAATTGCTTGCTTCTTCTTCTTTTTCTTTTCTTTTTGCATTTTTAATAGATTTTTTTTTGATGTTTCATGTATCATGGCTAATGTGTCGTCGGCTGATGTGGGAGTTCTGTTTCTCATCGTAATCACAGCATCTTTGGCAAACAGTGAGTAGAGACAATGTTAGACTAGTGGGTGGTCTCTTTTTGTGGAGCGTTAATACGCATTTGCATATATCCAACATATACAATTTGCATCAGCGTAAAACTGCAAAGTCTCATAAGATTACTGCTGCAATTGACTATTATCTTTATCATACAGTTATTTTATCATTTTTTCTTCAATTAACTGATTACTTGTTAAGTCTAGCGATGGAAATGACAATTGCTCAACTCAGGTAACCAGAGCCCAAAGTGATGTCTTAGAAGAGATAATCACCACATTTGGGTTGTGACCTGCAAATGTTTGGAATCCTTACTGTTTAAAGTACTTACATTTACATTTGCAATTACAATCACATAGGTTTCATCAAAACCCAACTGACTGTCCAGCTATAATAATAATGATATTATTATTATTATTATTAACATTATTATTATTATTATTATTATTATTATTATTATTGTTGTCATTATTATTATTATTTGTTATATTGATATTATTATTATTATTATTATTATTATTATTATTATTATTATTATTATTAATAATAATAATAATAATAATAATAATCTTATCTTAACAAAGACCATAACCGCTATCTGCATCAGACTCTTTTGTCCAGAGCAAGCCTGCTCTTAGCAGCTGAACAGCATCATCAGAATCTTTACTGTTTAAATTACCTCACCAATTAATTAATAGTTGACTAGTCGCTTGCCACACAATTTGCAGCCAGTATTACAGTCTCTGAGGGTGGATTAACGACAATTATCTCAATTTTTACAAAAATAAAAAATAATACTCTTATTGTTATAAAAATAAAGATTAGGTTATAGCTACAAAAGATAGCACAGGTCAACTTTTAGACATCCTATTCCTCTATACTAACTACATTTCGAGAAGTATTAGATATCCTTACACGTGGTCTGGTCATCTGAAGCCAGTGACTTCACAGACGCACCATATGTCTGCGCAGTGGGGTAGAACTGGAACTCAGTTATTCAATCTCATAGCGCAGATATGAGAGGGAGTTCTTGGCAGTTCTTAAATTTCTTTGTTCCTGTAGGTTCCTCATCGAATAAATATGTAGACCAGAGGAGCGAGGTGGAAGCCTTCAAGCAGAACACACTTCGTCCCAGCCGTGGAGACAACCTCAGTGGTGATGCCTCTAAAGTGGAAGAGAAGCCATGCTTTGCTTGTGACCCACCAGGGGCCAGAAGGCGTGCAAAGAGATGTACGTGCTACACTTACAAAGACAAGGAGTGTGTGTATTACTGCCATCTGGACATCATCTGGATCAACACACCAGAGTAAGTGTCATTCTCCAAACATCCACAGTCTGCATTATTATCATTTTAAAGGTTACTGTAGCTTATATAGTGTCTTGTTATGATGATTGTTCACTGGGTCAAAATCATCCTGTGGTCTTGAATCACAGACCTTTTGATTTTCAGCTTCAGTCTTGGAAAGCATTCACGAGGTATGCTGTATGAGGCACAAAAATCTAAGTTATGGAGAAAAGTAAGCCCTACGTTTTTTGTTAAAGAAGTATTCATCATTTTGTATGCCATGAAAGGATTTGGGGGAAACTTAGCTGAAAAGCAAACTAAGCTTTTTCCCCATATGACAGTATTTTCCTGTGACTTGTAAACTGAAAAGATTTGTTGTAATAGGAAGTGGTCTAGACCCTGAGCTCTCAGGTATTTTAATTCTACTGAGGATTTCTGATTTCTGCCAGAGGGCGGCAGGAGGGTCCACAAGATGTCTTCAGTGGTGACCTTAGAAATTTAGATTGAACAAACCCGTTGCAAATTTGTATAATTCTTTTTATTCTGCTGCCAGAAAAAAAAACTTCAAGAAAAAAGTGTAGCAACCAACTACTGAGCTACTCTGTGGTTTTGAGTAGCCAAGACCACTATTTGTCTGTGTATGTTATTCAGAGATGCTGCTTTCTTGTTTGTGTTGTTATTATTTCAAATCAGCTTACCAATCTGCAAACATGAAACCTCAAACTATTTCATGGGACTTGCCATAGGTAGGAAACTTCAGTCCCTTTAAACTCTATTTTATCTCTGGCTTGAAAAAAGTTGAAAAGGACACCAATATATGTAATGTATGTCCTATCAGTTCTTTGATCACAACGCTTTTGACTGCAGGGTGGTCACCAGTACTACAAAGTTCAAGTTTTCACTGCAGAGAGCGGTGTCCTTTTCAAGTGTTGTCTAGTCTTGCAGGCATGTGCTTGTAGGAACAGAAAAGAGCTTGCATTAAGTGCAGGGTTAAAACTACTTACTATTTGAAGCTGTTTGAATGTGTTTATTGTGCAGGAAGCATGATTTAGTGCTGATTCCAAAAAACAATACATCTTACAGCATTGTATGTTTTTTTAATAAAAGGACCCAAAATGCAACACAGACTCAATCAATGAAGATATTTAAAAGTTCAACCAAAAAATAAAAACTCAGACATTATCTACTCAGCCCCATTGCAAGGGAATGTCAGGTGAAATTTTGCACTCATTAAAACAATCGATGGCTATGATGAGTCACAGAAGGCTGATGCTTACTCTATTGAGACTGAGCATGAAACAAAAGTAAAGTTTATTTTTTCACTTTACTGTTTGGAAAGTTGAAAATCTACTTGTCAGTAGAATAGAGCAGCCCACACATGATCTGCACCTGTGCAGTTGTTTTCAACTATAATTCCATAGCTTCATATTTTATGTTCTTGAATTTAACAGTATATTTTACCATCTGGTCTATAGTCATCCCTGGATGATAAGATTTAGGAGGGAAATAAATGATTTAGTATTTGTCAAGAAGCAATACTTTAACATAAAGCTGCAGCTATATGATGGTTCATGTGGGAGCCTGTGTGTCAAAAGGTAAAAATATTTGGATTGTACAATGAAAATTAACAACCTGAGGTTTTATGCTGCTTAGGGGACATAAGCACCTGCAGCTGTTACATTAAGTTGACCTTTTTTACTTTACTCCCCTGACTATTGAAGTTTGTTTTATATGTTGTGATTTGTCATGCTTGATATAAGAACAGCATGTTCCTCTCAGTTTCCAGAGGCAGATCTTTTGAACCAGGTTAACCGTGCAGGGTATACTACAAAAAAATGATTTAGATTGTGTTACTACTGTTGTAACTTTTCACTACTGCTAGTGGTAAAACTGCACAGTGGCTGGCATATTAATCCGAAAGAAAACCGTCTTGGATCAGATTCTGAGCGTTTTATTCTTCTTATAGGTTCCCTGTAGATTTTTTGACCAGTAGGTATCTCAGTGCTGTGCTCAGTGCTCAATGTTTTTATAAAGTCAGTCCATGTATTGTCTGTATTGTGCAACCACATGAGGAAGCAAATGCGTTAGCTCTCTAGAAACTCTAGCATTTGAAATTATTCTAGTGATTGACAGTTGGCAGCTGTAATGTACCATCAAATGTAGCAATGCACCAACAAGAAAGAAGCCTCCTAGTAACCTAATATTGATATGAACAATGTGCAATGTAAAATATTCTACATTTCAAATGTTTAATGAGTAAGAAATGGTTTCTGTACAAAATATGGCTCACACATTAAAACTTATTTACACCCTTGTTGTTCTACAGATTTTTTACTTCTTTAGCCAAATTACATTTTTGTCATGGGTGTAAACACTGGCATTACTGCATCTCATCGAGAAAGAAATTATAAATAAGTGTCGTCAAAACAGCAAATAAAGTTACACATTAACATCTTTCCTTTGAAATCTCTATCAGTCAGTCATCCATCATGTTCATGTTCATGGTGTTCATGATTGTAGCCATAAGAATTAAAACAATTTTGATTGGAAATTATATCTTTAATGCATGCAAGTCAAGTACAAGCTCAGAAATATCTGCATCAGTGCATCAGGGGTGGACTGGGAGATCATCAGGATAAACAGATAATGACTAAAGAAAGAATCTGCTTCAAAATCCTTTCATCCTCCCAAAGAAGAGCACTTTATTAAGTCTGTTCAAGCAGAGTGCAAACTGTAAGAAGAGCACATTCCATTCCTTCACTGATTTGCTGAAAAGTTTGGTCAGTGGAAGACATTGAAAAATAATAGGATCTATGCATCCATTCCATACAGAATATCTGCTTGGTCCTGTTTAAGTTAAGTGAGTTAAAGGAGGAAATCCAATCATACACTGGGAAAGAAACAGAAATGACAGGAATAGTAAGAATAACATGACACTTTTCATGTATCCACACCCATTGTTCAAAGGAAGCATTCATTATATACAGTAATTATAACCAAGTATGCAGAGACTCAATATACTGATACAGTTGCTAAGAGCTCTTTTATTGGTTTCGAAGTTCATTGAATTTCTGTTGCATTTTGTCATGTTGCTATCCTGCCATAATGATGGGTGTTTTTATTGCCATCAGTGTGTAGACCACCTATTTTTTATTTAGAACTTGACTTTAAAAAAGATAACTATTTGGCGTAAGGTACAACGATATTGTTTACACACTCTTACCTTTGCCTCTAGCCTCCTGAGACCCAGCAATTCATTTTTGTCCTCTGTAGGGGACATTACGTTTTTGCTGACATCTCTCATACTATACATGTCACTCTATTAAGTCCTGTCCTTAAAGAGGACAACTGGAGCTTTAAAATGACACCACATTTGGGGGGTTTGGCCTTGCTAAGTTGCCTGTACATGTCTTTTCATAATGGCTGCCGTCCCAAAAAGCACATTTTATGGAAAAAAGAAAGGTATGCATGATATTCATAATTGGAAAAAAAAAATAATGTTATTTTTCAATTGTTTTAAGTAAGTAGATATCTCAGAAATATTTGAGTGAGTTTTCAGAGCTGAGCTTATTTATTTTCATTTGAAAAAAAGCTAATTTATAAATGTCCTCTGTACTGGACGTCAGGACTTTGTTCTTCATATTTGTTCAGTAGACAGCTCTATGACGGAAGCAGAGAGGATTCTTAATAGAATCATTCAGTGAGATTCAGACATACACCGATCAGGCATAACATTATGTCCACCTGCCTAATATTGTGTTGGCCCCCTTTTGCTGCCAAAACAGCTCTGACCCATCGAGGCATGGACTCCACGAGACTCCTGCAGGTGCGCTGTGGTATGATGAGTCGTCTAGCCATCACAATTTGGCCTGTATCAAACTCACTCAAATCCTTATGCTTGCCCATTTTTCCTGCTTCTAATACCTCAACTTTGACAGCAACATGTTCACTTGCTGCCTAATATATCCTACCCACTAACAGGTGCCATGATGAAGAGATAATCAGTGTTATTTACTTCACCTGTCAGTGGTCATAATGTTATGCCTGATCGGTGTAGATCTATCAGAGGATGATACCATCAAGTGTCAAACATCTAATAAAGAAATGACAAAAGGTTCAGGTGTAATGGTCACAAAAAGATAAATCTACCTTTGCTATTTGCTTTGTATTTGGTGTACTGGATGATTCCAGTGGAACTTTCCATGTACATACTCAGCCTTTAAATGTTTCACATTTGAGACCAAGTAAGTCCCGTTGTCCACTACAGAGGACGTGCTGTAAAATTTGAATAAATTAAGTTTAAACATTTTTTTTCTTTGCAATATTTTTTTGACCACCGCAACACTACATTTATGTAAAAAAATAGTAATTAAAAAACTTTTTTTTTCCTGGGTCTCAGGAGGCTAGGGCAGGTTGCCAGGTACAACAAGACACATATCTCAGAAAAAACTGAGACACTCCCATATTATTTGGATCACTATGCAATTGGAAGTTCAATGGGACAAATTCTCAATCGGGAGCACATCAAGGACACTCTCATGAACTCTCAAGTACTTGTTGTGTGATGTAGTTGTAAGAAATTTGAACTATCCTTTGTCCTGTTCTGTGAAATAAGTAGTATTTTATCACAGGGCTTTAGTTACAATTGAGGAACCCGTTTTCTCCCTGGATATGGTAGTTTATGCCACTTGTTGTGTCATCAGACTACTACTCTAGTTGGGATGTATTTCAGAGTATTTTCAGAGATCCTTAGTAGAGCTGTGTTTATTACAAAGCTTTCACATTGTTGTTTTTTTTTAACACCAGTACCAAAATATAACATACCAAAGGAATGCTCATGTGCAATACAAACAAACAAATCCTTCTATACTCAGGGTGCTTTCACACCTACCTCGTTTGGTCAGGATTTTCAGTTTGTGGAAACCCTCCTGTTTGCTCACAACAGCCTGGCCTTGACGCACATATTTTATAAAAGGTTAAGACCCAAATGGAGAAACACACGTGAGGCAGGAAGGTTTGAGAAACAAAAGTGAGCTTTAAATGAAAAGCTAAATAATATATATACGTAAAATATATGTATATAATATAATATAATGTAATATAATATTATATAATATAATATAATATAAAATGATATAATTATCTAATATTTATGTATTATATGTATAATATGTAATAAGAAAATTTGGTAAGAAAATGCACTGATGATCTTTGAGAAATACTTTCTGTCTGTGATTGTGTTTTTACATAAGTATTCCTCAGAACTGAGTACACAGATTCAAGATTTAACATTCAAAGTGTTTATTGTCATATGCGCAATGGAAACATGTTTCTCTGTACATGAAATTCTCCCTTTGCTGTTTGCAGAATGCCAACAATATAAAAAGAAATATACACAACTGAAATACACAAAGTAAAGCACTTTTGCAAGGCACATGTTATAAATAAGTGAAAGCAACATCAACAACAACAACAATACTACTACTACTACTAATAATAATGATAATAATAATAACTAGAAAAATTGGATTTCCTGCGAAAATACAGTGTGAATGCTATAGGCTGAAGTCATTTCGGAAATCTGCTAAATGTACTGGAAAATGCATACAACTAAAAGAATGGTCAAGAATTTGAAGAAAAAGCAAAAGCTGAATTTTTCAAAAGCTGAAAAGGCAGAAAAGCTGAAAGGTTTTAGGCTGAAAGAGGTTAAAAAGGTGAAAAAAAGCTGAAAAGGTGAAAAGCTGTATAGTAAGAAGGCTGAAAGAGCTTAAAAAGTTTAGAAAAGGATGAAAAGCTGTAGAGTAAGAGGGCTGAAAAAGCTTAAAAAGATGAAAAAGGATTAAGTAAGAGGGCCGAAAAAGCTTAAAAAGGTAAAAAAAAGGGTGAAAAGCTGTAGAGTAAGAGGGCTGGAAGGGGTTAAAATGGTGAAAAAGGGCTAAAAAGTTAAACATTTTAAGGCTGAAAGACCTTAAAAGGGTGAAAAAGGATGAAAAGGATGGAAAAGGATGAAAAGCTGCAGAGTGAGAGGGCCGAAAAAGCTAAAACAGGTGAAAAAAGGATGAAAATGTAAAAAAGTTAAAGGGTGAAAGAGGTTAAAAAGGTGAAAAAAGGATGAAACGGTGAAAAGCTGTAGAGTAAGAGGGCCAAACAAGTTTAAAAGGGTTAAAAAGGATGAAGTAAGAGGGCAGAAAAAGCTCAAAAAGGTGAAAAAGTATGAAAAGCTGTAGAGTAAGAGGGTTGGAAGGGGTTAATTGGTGAAAAACGGCTAAAAAGTTGAAAAGTTAAAGGCTTTAAGAGCTTAGACGGGGGGAAAAAGGATGACAAAGATGAAAAGCTGTACAGTTAGAGTAAGAGGGCCGAAAAAGCTTAAAAAGGTGAAAAAAGGATGAAAATGTAAAAAAGTTAAAGGGTGAAAGTGCGTAAAATGGCTGCACATACGCTGGAGCAGGAGCAACCATGGAGCAAGCCAACAAGATTTCCTACATTTCTATGTATATATTGTCTATGTAAAGTAAAAGATGTGGGATCCAAATCCAGTTGAAGAGAATTCTTTCTCCAGATTTTCCAGCTTCCAGAGTGAGAAATGAGGGCAGAAAAGCGAGAGACAAATCAGGTACCGTCTGCTCTCCTCCAGAAATTTAGCCTCAAAATTAACATTGCGGCTTATGGGGGAGCTGCTGGAGTGCTTGTCGCTCTCGGGCTTCTAAATCCAAAACTGTAACTCCTACATCTGAAATAAGGCAATCAGCTGACACCCAACAAGATTTCCTACATTTCTGTGCATATTTTGTCTATGTCAAGTAAAAGATGTGGGATCAAAGTCAAGCTGTAGAGAATTTTTTCTCCAGTTTTTGAAGCTGCTCCCCACTCTAGGGTGCATCCGGTTGATGATGTCACGCACTCTGGCAGACGCAATACACACCCATTATAAAATCAGAAGAGGAGCTAAAAATCCTTAAAACAAAAACTGCGACATTTTCAAAACCGTACAAGATTTTTAAAAACTGAATACATCGCTAATAGTGGAGCGGCTTTACCGCATAATTCCAAAGAATCGTGCACTTTGTGATAAAAGCATGAAATGTGGTACACTTATAGTCAAAGACAGCCCAAAAAAAATTAGATATCGGGCCTTAGCAAATTCAGCCATTTCTCAAAATGGCCGCCATTGACCAACTTTTCCATGTGAATTTTCTTTTGTGGGTTGATCATAATATCATATTGATCATATATCATATTAGCTACATTTATTTACCTCTTTTAAATTTGTACATGAATGATACAAATAAAGATGGTTTGAAAATTGTTACTCGTGATTTGGAATTCAGGTGGCAACTTTAGTATTTAGCCTATTTGGAAGCTCACAGTGAAAGGTAGGCCTAACTGACAAAAGTAACTGTCCACACATGTGGTCAATCATGGAAGTCTCTCAGCAATCCCCTTCACAGTAACAGAGAGCGGTGCAGTCTAAGGCAGCTTTTTTGAATTAACACTGCTAAACACAACCCTTCTTACATTTGCAGGAGATAAGTTCATAGCTGGACTGGCCTGCATCAGGCAGGCATGTCCAAAATAATGACCCGCAGATGCCTTTGACCAGCCCCATCTACAAGGAGAAGGAAGCTCTGGTGTTGACACCAGCATCTGACCCCATACATGGCCTCCTTGATAGACTGCCCTCTCAACATGCTCCTTTAGGGCAGCCTTTGTTGGAGCGATTGACTGCACATTGTGCCTCTTCGCAAAGCACTTCCTCCTAGCTTGGTCTATGTCTGCGGATGTGCTGGTTCGATCATAGAACAGGATTATAAACCTTTTAATAGCTGCCATTACCTCCTGTAGAATGTCATGTAGGGCAGGGGACAATTCTAATAGGGCATTTGTAAGCCCTAATAGGGCTTTGAAAGACAGCCCACACAGCCCATACAGTCTTTTCCCATGCCCAGCAAAACTTGATAGTGTGTCACAGCCAGTCAAAGCATTAAAACACTGGAAGAGCCCGTGCCTTCTCAGGCCGAAGTGCAGCTGAGATTTCATGGGCTGCTAGGTATCGTAAACTCTTTCCGGTACCAAATGCCAACCAAAGCTCATCCTCTGCCTTTAAGGCCCCCACACACCGCCCAGACTCAAACCAACTGCCAACTGCCTTTATCCGACCACTCTGTTGCCTCTTGTCTGACCCATTTTGCAGAAAAGTTATATTGAACACAGCACTTCGACGTGCTGCCAGCTCCATAGTAGCGTGTACGTTCCACGCTTGCGCGAGATGCAGTAAGCGGGTGGCACTACATGAAAACAGGAAATGACAGAATGGAGTGCATAGACAAACAAAGCGCATACAGTATTCCACCCCTCCCACACACTGTGCTGATTCGCTAGCACACCGCCAATCAGAATGGTCATACAGCTAGCACACAACAATCAGAGAATCAAATGGCTCAGACGACCAACAGCCAACCTCATCAGACTTCGCAAGTTGAATCGGAGCAGACAACGTCCGCGCGGCTCCGAAAGCTTCCAACGCAGCTGAACACACTGAACAGATTTGTTCTTGAACTCGTCCGAGTCTCCCCAAGCGCTTCAGACGTCCAACGGTGTGTTCTTGCCTTTAGACCTTGAGCTGATGCCATTGCTAGAACCACAACATTGTGTTAATGGGAAAGTAATAACGAGGGTTTTTCTAAAATAAGTTTAATTCATCTATCATACCTAAATAAAGCAGTCATGGTTCTGTGATATCTTCCTACCAAGTAGTCTTATATTAACAGCAATCCACCATTTGAAACATGGTATTAGCATATTAGCACCATTTATGTGGAACAGGGTGTCAGTGGGGGAAAAATAAGGGTTTTTCTTAAATAAGTTTTATTTATCTAGTTGTGAGCTAATTGTAATAACAAAATAAGTTTTAACATAAGTTTTATTTATCTAGTTGTAAGCCTACATAGAGTCGAGCATATGACAGAGATGAACTTGAGGCATGTTGCAATTGTCAAGTCACATCTGATCTTTCCAATGAATTGAAGGACTTGAAGGTGACATTAATATGTCACTATTTATGAGACTTAGGTATGTGTGAAGTTTAAGGAAGTTTAAAAGATTTAATTTAAACTAAATTTTACTTCAGCTAATCTTAATTAGCACCGCTTACATTGGCATGTGATATCTGCAAGTAAATGGTGTCCATCTTTGTAAGAACAAAGGAAGATTCTTGGCTTATTATACATTGCAAATGTTATTTCTGCATGATAAAATGTATAATTATTTATGGAGAACGACCATATGATATGCAAAATATGAAACTTTATTACAATTACAATGTTCATGCTGATTGTGGCAATCATCTTGAATTTGTATTGATTTATATGTATTCTTCATGTATAAACTTTAATTTAAACTTTAAATTTAACTAACAAGATCATCATATTTTATACCATGCAAGTAAGAAAATTTATCTAAATACTGTTGTCAAATGGCCACCACGGCCGCCATGTTGAATATTCACGATGGCCCAATATCCAATTTTTTTCAGACTGCCTTTGGCCTTAAGTGTACCAAATTTCATGCTTTTACCACAAAGTGCACAATTTTTCAGCTAAGCCGCCCCACTACAATAGTTTAAGGTTGGCTGACTCGTTTAAAGTTGGAATGGTGTCTCTAGCTCAAAGCACGAGGGACAAGAAGAGGTTGAAAGGCAACGAGTTTTGCAGAGGATATGAAGATTTTCCCATTTGATTCAATGTTAAAAAAAATTTGGGAAAAGGCTACATTTCTGAAAAAGTTGAAAGGTTAAAAAGCTGAACAAGGCTGAAAGAGCTTAAAATGCTGTACATTTCGATAGTTGAATGGTTTCTATAGCTAAACACTTTCTTTTTAGAATGCCTTCAGCACTAACAAATTCCAGAAGAACAATAGTTTGAGTGCCTTTAGCATTCACACTAATCAGAGCTGTAAGCAGCGATGAACGGGCCCTCGCAGTCAACGCCTTCGGCATGCTTCCGCCAGGCTTGTCAACGCAACACCTTCCGTTTAGGACGTATTTCCTATGATTTGGTGGGCTGCTCCTCCTGCTGGTATTAAACAATGTATACTGAAATCTGAAGGTTCTGTGGCTGCACATGTGCTGGAGCAGTCGCATAGACAAAGTTGAAAATGTCCCCATAAGAATGAATGGGAAAATGCCTCCCAAACTCCTGTGATTTTTAAAAGAAATGTAATGGTTATCGCCAACATATTTATATATTGTTTAACAGGAGACATTGCTGAACTCTGTGATGTCTTTTTTTATTTCTGCAGAGTGAAAAGGCTTATGGGGGAGTTGATGGAGTGCTTGTCACTCCGGGGCTCCCACAGCCAAAACGGAAAGTATTACATCTGAAATAAGACCATCACCTGAAAGCCAACAAGATTTCCTACACTTCTATGTATATATTGTCTATGTGAAGTAAAAGATGTGGGATCCAAATCTAGAAGAAGAGAATTATTTCTCCAGTTTTTCTAGCTGCTCTCCACTCTAGCGATGATGTCACGCACTCTAGCTCACACAATACACACCCATTATAAAATCAGAAGATGGCCTAAAAACCCTTAAAACTAAAACTGTGATGATTTCAAAACTGTAAATGATCTTAAAAAGCTGAATACATGCACAATAGATCAAGGTCTTCTGACTCTTTAAAAGAAGGAATGGTGTCTGTAGCTCAACGAATGAAGCACAAGAAGAGGTTGAAAGTCAATGAGCTTTGAAGAGGATTTGAACATTTTCCCATTTACTTTCCATTCACACTAATTAGACTGCGACCAGAGTGCCGCCTATTGCACCAAATTTTACACAAAGCCTCATCAGTCCATGGAACACAGTTATTAACACTTATGTGATAATCAGACAGTGTTTTGTAAAGATGTGCAAGATTGTCTGTTTTCAACACAATATGCAGGAATTTGTTGTTTTATATTTCGGGCGTTTTATGGACTATCAAAATTCTTTTGATAACTCTTTGTCAGGATGGTCCACAGGTGCTACATGCAAAGTTTGGTGCAAATTGGTCTAACTGTCTAGGAGTTCGAAAAAAAGTAGGTTTTTCATTTGTCATGATTTTGTGAAAGGAAAGTTACGCGAAAGTGGGCGTGGCCTAGACCACACAATTCAGCTGAAGTGAGGGAACATGTAGATATAAGGTTAAACAATGTGCAACACATTATGTGGGAGTTTCACATGGAAAATAGCGCCACCCGCTGGTCATTTTTGGGTGTTGAGTTACAGGTGCCATTCTAGACCACCCCTATGAATTTCATTTCCATAAGTGTTGTGGTGTGGGCACATTGCCAAATGTAAAATTAAACTGGCACCACAGTGCCATCTAGTGTTGGATTGGTAAACCCTTCATCAGCTCTCCTCAGGAGGGCACTGACAATGATTGTTCCAAGTTTCGTGTTATTCCGATGAACCGTTGTGGAGATATAAGATATTTATTTTAAAGAGCACCACTTTGTATTCATCGCCTAAAACTTTACACAGAGCCTCTGGGGCTCATTGGGAAGTAGTAACCTGAGTTTTTATGTAAGTAGACCACACCAGTGTGGATATATGCAAAACTTTCTGTATTGAACCAAATCTGCAGGAAATCATTATTTAATAACTTTAAAATCAATTGTCCTATTAAAAGTCTTTTGATAGCTTTTTGTCAGGAGGGTCCACAGATGCTGTGTGCCAAGTTTCGTGCAAATCGGTGAAATTGCCTGGGAGGTGTTCGAAAAAGTAAGTTTTCGACATTTCACAAATTTGCCCCAAAAAATGGCGGAAATGGGCGTGGCCTATACCACGAGATTCGTCACAATTCACTGAACGCATCGATATAAGGTTTTTGAATGTTCGACAAAGTATATGGGCATTATGAGCAGTGTTGGGAATAACGGCGTTAGAATAAACGGCATTCCTAAGTAACGGGTAATCTAACTAATTACTATTTCCATCGTTACAATGCTATTACCATTATCGACTATTAGAGCTGTCCCAAACGATTATTTTTCAAACGATTAATCTAGCGATTATTTTTTTGATTAGTAGACTAATCTAACGATTAATTTAACGTTACATGACCAAACAAAAGTTACGTAGTAACTGTAACTGTCGTTGGTAACTTATATGAGGAAAAAATACCACAGTTGTAGGCTGTCACCAGCAAAAACCCTTAACACACTCAAGTGGTTGTGTTGACAGAAATCACCGCGATGGGTCAGCCCTCCCGACCAAGACTTCAGTGAACTTTCCCCCAGAAAACAGCCTCCATCCCCGCAAGTGACAGAGTCACGCAGCGACCTGTTTACTGATGGCGATTATGTAATATTTTAATTTAGTGCGAACAACGTAACTCTTTCACCTTCCAGGATGTTTAGAGGGCCAGGTTCTCAATCACTACACATTATAAACGGTCCACGGGTTTAGAGTGACAGGAGGGACACCTGGGAAACACCCCGACGTCATCATCACGACGTGTACCGTCACGTCTCTTTAGGAGCGGCAGCGCAGCTTTCTGTGTGAATTACATGGTGCTTCGTCTTTATTCCAGCAGTGCTTCGCTCTGTGTGAATGACCAACGGCGGAGAATTGACGAACTGCCGCTGCGGCGTTAATGGAGCGTCTCTGTGTGAGAGGGGCTATTCTCAGCCTCCGCAGGTACTACCACTTCCTGTTTGGGACGACGCGCCGACGCAAATTATTCATGTCGACAAATTTATGTTGTCGATTACGCCGACTACGTCGACGCGTTGTCCCAGCCCTACCAACTATTAAATGTGGCAAGTTACAAACTGAAGCTGATCATTGAAGCTGTTGTCATCCAACTCGGCTCTCAGCCACCGGAGCTGCAGAGCTGTTTTTTTTCCTCCAGTTAGGAGGAGGGAGGGGTAGACAGTCAATCATCATCACTTATGCAACCGCATAAGTGATGATGATTGGCTGTCTAACGTTAAGTGAGAGCCTCACACACACAAACTAGCAGAGGTGAACTGCAGCAATGGCGAGTCCGGGGGGAAGGTTAACATTTTCAAAATGGAAGTAGAGACACTACTTTAATCTTCTTTGTCCACGTCCATTGTAAGCAACTCGGATCTAATGAAGCATCTCTCAGTGGCACACGCTTCTACAAAACTAACACCGGCCAAAAACTCCATTGCTGACACCGTTGATGATGATAGCAGGCCAGGTGTGGCTAACGTGAGCTCCGCTAACAGCTTCACAAAAGCTTGTGACACAGACTGAACTGAATGCAATGATAGACAGGTATGTTGTTGAGAACTTGCTCCCGTTATCAAGAGTTGACTCAGACTCCTTCAGAGCACTCATTGGCAAAATATCGGGGAGAGCAGGTGCCGGTCCGCCATGCAGAAATACATTTTCTAAATACATATGTAGATGCCGAGTGCGCTAAAATGACTGCCGAGCTCAAAAGGGGGAAGAAATTAAAGTAACGCAATAGTTACTTTTCCTGGTAACTAATTACTTTTATAGTGGAGTAATTCCGTTACTAACTCAATTTTAAAAGTAACGTGCCCAACACTGGTTATGAGCCAAAACGCACTTTCCTTAATTACAGCAACACCTAGTGGTGGAAATTCCGAACGACAATATAACTACAACATTTTGTTCATTCATCTGTTGTTTAAATGTCTGATGGCAGTTGGATACATTCACATATAGAGGCTGCTTTTTTGGACAGATATAACTGGCAGCGCACTGGCTGGGATGAAGCGCTTATGCGTGGGGAAAGAAAATGCTGCACATGACTGAACATCTAGTGAATTTCTCAATGTGTTAACAGTGGAAGTAAAACCACACTTTTTCTTGATACAAGTTTATGTTTAAGCTGTCTTAATCCAAACTTTCTTTATTGTTTTTTTCACAAAGCAGACAGGATCTCAGTTCTTACAAAGGCAATGATTCCAGAACAGGTTAAAAGATCCAGTTCTTATTTATCCATATCAGCCCAGGAGTGGCACCCAGCCACCCACCCACCCACCTACCCTGAACTACACACATTCAATCCAATCACTCTCACAACATACAAGTGCAGGGCACAGGTTATAAACAAGGAAACAGAAAGTAAAAGGACATGATATATGGATACATAGTAATTACGTAATGGTACATGGTTACAAACAAGAAAAGATAATAGGCAATAGTAATTAAAAATAAATAAATAAATAAATGAATAAATACATAAATAAATAAATAAATAAATAAATAAGGGGGGGGGGGCTCAGTTGGTTTCTGTTACAATAGTCAGAGAGTCAATGTATGTGATGAAGGGCTGCCACATCTTATAGAAGCTGCTTGAGGACCCTTTGAAGGAAAGCCTAATTTTCTCTAGCGTAATACACTGCAGTATGTCCTGAATCCATTTATTATGAGTTGGGGGGGAAGAGTGAGACCATTTTAAAAGAATAAGTCTTCGAGCAAGTAATGTGGTGAATGCAATGATTTTTCCTGTGGACTTAGGCACATTGCGTGGAGAGTACAATCCAAAGAGGGCCGTGAGGGGTTCAAACAGTATGATTTGACCCGTTGTTTTACTAAGCGTTTCAAATATTGCTGCCCAAAATTCAGATAATTTAGGGCAAGACAAAAACATGTGAACAAGATCGGCAGGAGCCTGCCCACATCTGTTGCATGAGTCTGTTCTGTCAGGATAGATTTTGGCCAGTTTGGCATTAGTAAGATAGGCTCTATGCAGAATTTTACATTGAAGAAGGCTATGCCTCGCACAAATAGAGGGCGAGTGGACATTATTTAATAACCCCTCCCATTGCACATCGGATAAGGGAGCTCCAAGGTCCTGACCCCAAACAGCTCTTAGAGAGGTTAGTTGATTTGGGGACAATGTGTAAATTTGTTTGTATATGATCCCTATGAGTCCTTTCTTCCTGGGATTGAGGGTTAAAAATTGATCAATAAGAGAGTTTGGGGGACTGCTAGGAAACTGGGGGAAGCAAGATTTCACAAAATGTCTTATTTGAAAGAACCGAAAAAGGTGAGTGTTTGGTAGATTAAACTTTGCTGCCAAGTCAGTGAATGAGGCGAAAACACCATTAAAGAAAAGGTCATTAAGCATCGCAAGGCCCTTCTCAGACCAGGTGCGAAAGGCTGGATCAAAGCATGAAGGAGCAAAAAGGTGATTACGAAAAATTGGAGATTGACCTGACTGAATGTGGAGGCCAAAAGTTTTTCTGAACTGATTCCAAATCATCAGTGTGTTCGTTACAATTGGATTAGGACTAACCTGTTTAACTAACAATGGTAGTTGGGAGCACACCACAGACCAAAGGCAAGAACGCGAGGAAGAAATTTCAAGTAGAGCCCACTGCGGACATTCGGATACTGCTTTACCAGTGTTCCAGAAGAGAAGTTTGAGCTGTTTGACCAAATCGTGCCCGTTTATTGCTCCATAGAAATGAACCAATCAGCTGATCAAGACTGGAAAAGAAAGATTTCCTTATGGAGACAGGTATATGTTGGAAAAGGTAAAGAAACTGTGGAAGTAGTGACATTTTTATCAAGTTGACCCGCCCAATCAAAGAGAGGGGGAGAGAGGAACATCTGGCAAGATCTAATTTACAAAGTTCGAGTAATGGGTTATAATTTTTGGCAAATAGTTCAGAAAAAGATCTTGTCACAAGGATTCCAAGGTACTTAAGACCGTCTGTGGCATTCCTAAAGGGAGGGAGACCATGTGGGAGACGGTCAGCGGCAAGATTAATTGGTATGTAATCACTTTTTCCCAAATTGAGTTTGTAACCGGAGTACTTCTCAAATTTTTCAAAAATATCTAAAATTACAGGGAGACTGGAAGCAGGGTTGGACATGTACAGTAAAAGATCATCAGCATAAAAAGAAATTTTGTGAAGCTGCCCTTGGCGCGTGATACCCTCGAACCCGTTCTCACTCCGCAACCAAATGGCCAGGGGCTCAACTGCCAAGGCAAACAATAGCGGGGAAAGGGGACAACCCTGTCGAGTGCCTCTGTGTAGGGAGAATAGGCATGATTTAATACTATTAGTGCTGACAGAGGCTAAGGGAGAAGCATAGAGAAGTTTTATCCAATCCACAAAGTCAGGGCTGAGGCCAAATTTATTAAGAAAAAGGTATTGCCACTCTACACGGTCGAACGCTTTTTCAGCGTCTAAGGACAAAACTAGTTCGGGAGAGTCAGTAGAGGGAGAATAGAGAATATTGAATAACCTACGTGTGTTTGAAGATGAATGTCTTCCTGAAATGAAGCCAGTCTGGTCAGGATTGACCAAGGACGATATGACTTTCTGGAGACGGCCAAAGAAGCGGATCTTTGTCCTTTTTTAATAGCAGTGAAATTGAAGCCTCTGACATTGTGGGTGGTAACAGACCTTTTACCCGAGCTTCATTGAAAACCTTAACCAGAATCAGGGCAAGAGTTGCGGAATAGGTCTTGTAAAATTCTGTGGTAAAACCATCAGGTCCTGGCAATTTATTACTCTGTAAAGAACTTATTGCATCTTTAACCTCGGAGATCGTGATTGGTGCACCTAGCTCAGTTGCAACCGCTGGGTCAATTTGAGGGTACGTGAGCAAGTCAAGGGGGTTCGGGCGCTCCAAATCGCACGGAGAGGTTTCGGAGGAATACAGTTTAGAGTAATAGTCAACAAACGCATTGTTAATAGCGGTAGGATTGGATGTGGTGTCATCAGAAGCTAACCTAATCCTAGGTATAAGTCTCGATGCAGCCTCAGTTCGTGCTTGGTATGCTAGGAGTTTGCCTGCTTTATCACCCTGCTCGAAAAAATGTTGCTTGGTGTGTAAGAGTTGTTTCCCAATCTGGCCAGAAGTTAACAAGTTATACTGTGATTGGAGCTGTACTCGTTTTTTATACAGTGCATCTGAGGGGTCGACAGAGTATTGGGTGTCTAACCTTTGTATTTCATCTGATATTTGTTTCAATTTAGAGCGCTCCGACTTCCTAAAGCTAGAGATGAAAGAAATAATTTGAGCTTTAAGGGTCTCTCAAAGTACATCACTAACCATATCTGGTGTGTCATTTGTGTCGAAGAAGAACTGGATCTGATTGGTTAGAAAGTCCTTGAATTTTGGTTCAGATAATAAGTGGGAATTGAATCTCCAGGGTTTGGCAGGCAATTTGCCCTGGGAAAGGTTAATGTTTAAAGAGACAGGAGAGTGATCGGAAATTACTATGCTGTGATACTCGCATGACTGTATATTGTCTAACAATCTATTATCGAGTAGGAAGAAGTCGATCCGAGAGTAAGACCTATGGACATGTGAAAAAAAGGAGAAAGCTTTCGTGTAAGGGTGCATAGTTCTCCACGGATCAGATAGGCCTAATTGGTCTGCATGAAACTTTAACATGTTGGCCGCCTTAGACAGGCTAGATTGTTTGGTGGATGATCTATCAAGATCAGGGTCTTGGACCTGGTTAAAATCACCTCCAATTATTATGTGATGACCTGCAGCGTTCGGGATACTTGAAAGAATTTTGGACATAAATTTATCATCGTCCCAAGTTGGAGCATATATTGAGGCCAGGACCACAGGAGTATTCTGCAATTTGCCCAGTACCATGACATAACGCCCATTTGGGTCAGAAACAACAGAGGAAGGTTCAAAAGCAACATCTTTGTGTATGATAATGGCTGCACCCCTAGCCCTCTCTGAAAACCTTGAGTGAAAAAGGTGACTCATCCAAGGTTTCTTAATGCGGGAGAATTCAGACAGGAAGAGAGAAAAAAAACAAAAAAACAAAAAAAAAAACAGAAACACAAACACACATACACTCATATCTGCGTACAAAAATACAAAAAATCCCAATCCTTATAGGAATACAAACACTGAGTATCTCCCTAGATACAATTGCTTCCAACTACCCCATTCCCATTGCAAAGAAACGTTGCCCAGCCTCTCTCCAAACTATGAGAATAAGAAAGCCTCAGCAGAGACAGAACATAAAACATTTTGTCCAAACTTGGGCCTGGTTATCTAGACCATAAACCAGGAGGACTTATAACACCTTCTTGCAAAACAGCCCCACTGGATAACATTATACATACACACAGTATATAGCGGAGAGGCTGTACAAACCAAAATTAACCCAAAATGTGAGGTAAACAAATAAAGGAAACGGGTGTTGTAAGTAATGCTGATAGAGAAGTAGGCCTCTCAGACCCTAAAAGAGGAACATTAACCTTACAGTAGAAGCTAGGATCAAGGAGTGAAATGTGTGCCTCCATGAATATCTACTGTTATTAGCTTCCATGTAAATAACAACATGGACAGACCTGAGGGGTGTACTGCGAAGCCAGTTTAGTGGGTTAGCGAGGTATGTTGAGTCTAAAGCCAGGCTTCCCTGTACTACAAAGGTGGCTGTCTTTTAACCCGGCTAGATCACCATTGTAACTTATGCTTAGCTCATAACCTAGTCGGGACCAGGTTATGTTCAGAGTTTCAGCTTAAAATCGGCTATAAAACCGCGGCTGTTTCACTGTGTAACTCATTCGGAGATGGCGTCACCATTCATAACCCGGTGGACCTGGGAGCAAGAATGATTCGGGCAGCACTACGACGTGAGCGGCTTCTTCGAGATTGCGCTGATCTGCTGGCATTTCCTGATGAAATTCTCCATGAGCGATACAGATTTTCAGCCGAGGGAATACGGTACATTTGCTCACTTATTGAGCCGAGTGTCAGGAATGCCAATCGAAGAAGCTGTGCGCTCAGTGTCGGGCAAACTGTTTGTGTAGCCCTTAGTTTTTTTTGCCAAGGGAACCTCCTTACATTCAGTTGGTAATTCAGAAAATCTGAGCAAGAACACACACTGACAAAATGATGGGGCAGCTTGGCTACATACCACTTTGAATGATGTTTTTGTATCTGGCTCTAACTTGCTGCCATGTCCGACTGCTGCTTCCACATCTTAATAAAATGCAATATGAAATATTAATTAGGCCAACCTTGTATTTATTTGTCACAGATAATGAGTAAAGTTACTTATTTCTTTGATATGGCCATGAATAAACTGATGAACTGATCAATGATTCACCCGTTGTAGGGCAGTGTACGTCCAAACACAAATCTTACAGGTTGAGCTATTTTCACTGTCAAAAAGGTCTTTATTGTCATTGTACAGGGACAGTAGCTACATTTGCTTGTTCATCCCGACACAGTAATACAAAAAAAAAAACACTGAACATTTGTAGCCTACGCACACTCAGCCTCACTTTCAATAAAACACACACGCGCATTCTATAACTGAGATCAGTAAAATGTGAAAACAATATAGACATCATTCAAAAATGAAAAAAGATAGTTGTTGCTTCAGTGTATTTATTTTTTAAATGGATGAGGGTTGAGCTTGCTTGCACAATGTTGAGCTTTCAGAAATTAAAACACTAAGGGGTTAATATAATATTGATCATAATATTTATCATTGTTAACTTACGCATTTACACGGTCAGCAGTTTTCTGCCAGCAGCCCTCCCTCGCTCTGTTGGCAGTGACAGTGTTACTTTTTGCCGTTGGTTTCTTTGAATTCTTCATAGCCTTACATAATAAGAATCTGCTCATCTTGAGTAAAATATGTGGCCCGGGATCGATCCATTTTCGCACGGAAGTAGAATAATATGACGTCAAACGCCCCCTTTTATGTGAACGCGCGCAGAGCACAAAGCAGAGAACCGGACTTAACAAATTAAGTTGATAACCACCGTCGCAGTACCGTTTAACTCTATTTGGGGACTTGGGGCTTTGTTGAGCTGCATCATGAGCACAAAGCCTGGCTATGTTGAGCCCCCTTCGCAGTACAGGCCTCTGAACAAGGAATAAAACAGGTGCGTCTTACACAGTATAAAGATGCTCAGTTGAAGTGGGGTTAACTATAAGTAAACATTCAGCCCATTGGCAGAACCAGCTACCCGTTGTTTGTGAAATATTCGTGCCGTTAGCATTATACAGTCCACATTTTTTAATGTTCACTGATAGCAAAATGCCAAACGGCCAGTTAACCAGGCACTGTTACCGTGTGGTCGAGGGTCATTTTAAGTGTTTCCACTGGAAAGGTATTCTTTAGCCTTCACAACCGACGAAAGTAGAATCTTTTCCCCGTTGCTCGCGGTGATAAACAGCTTCGCCGGGTAGCGGAGACTGGGTTTCAGCCCGCGTTTGTAGAGGAGGGCCATGACTTCTCGGTACGTAGCCCGCTGCGCCATCACCTCGGGGGAAAAGTCCTCGAAGATAGCCACAGGTCTCCCCAGATATTGTAGATCAGACCTCCTCTTGTGGGCTTCACGGAGAACCTTTTCCTTAGTTTGGTAGTCGTGGAACCGGACGATGACAGGCCGCGGTCTCTCGCCTGTTTCGGTTTTGGGGCCAGGGACCTGTGTGCTCGATCCAGCACGGGTGGCTTCGGTAGTATTTCCTCCCCCATAAGTTGGAGCAGCAGTGCAGAAAAAAATTCGGTTGGTCGTGGGCCTTCAATCGACTCAGAAAGTCCTATAATACGGACATTATTGCGGCGGCTACGGGCCTCTAGGTCAGCTGTCTTGGCTTTTAGCTTATCGCTAACAGCGGTTAGCTCAGCGCACGTAGCTTCAAGGCTGAGCAGGCGACCATCTACCGAGTCTGTGTTAGTCTCCAGAGAGGCGATGCGTTGGCCGTGGCTAGACACAGTGGCTTGGACAAGGTCTATTTTGGCCTCCAGCGCTGAGAAGGATATCTTAAACTCCGAAGCTAGCTCGGCCTTGTGGCAGTTTAAGAGGCTTGTTAGCGCTGCCATGCTAAGCTCGCTACCAGCAGCAACGTCGGGGGGTGTAAAGTCTTTTTTGTTTTGTTTTGCGGTCCTACTTGCCATTTTAAAGCGTGTCGTGATGTTGTAGTCTCACTACGATGCTGCTTCGGGCAGTAAGAGGTGAAGAGAGGACTTGAAAAAATAAAAATTGAAAAAAAGTGTGGGAGAGCGTTTACTCCGCGTCCACCATGACGGAAGTCTCAGAACTTCTGATGTTTAAGCTGTCTTGACAAAATATCTTATATGTCACACATTATTTGCCTAGGTAAATATTTAGGGCCCGAGCAGGGAACCTGCAAGGACCCTATTGTTTTTCTATCGCTTTTTATTATTATTTTTCTTCTCACAAAAGGATCGCATTTTTCACTGCCTGAACATACCCCAAAACTCACCAAACACTTATGGAAATGAAATTCATAGAGGTGCTATAGAATGGCCCCTGTGACTCACTCACCGAAAATGACCACCAGGTGGCGCTATTTTCAATTTAAAAGCGTTTTTGGCTCATAACTCCCACTTAATATGTTGCATATTATTAAACCTCATGCCGATGTGTTCCCTCCATTCAGATGAATTGTTTGGTGTAGGCCACGCCCACTTTTGCAGTAACTTTCCGTTTGCAAAATCGCGACAAATGAAAAACGTACTTTTCGAACTCCTCCTAGAGAATTTGACCAATTTGCACCAAACTTTGCATGTAGCATCTGTAGACCCTCCTGACAAAAAGTTATCAAAAGAATTTTGATAGTCCATGAACTGCCCGAAATATAAAATGACAAATTCCTGCATATTGTGTTGAAAACAGACAATCTTGCATATCTTTACAAAATGCTGTCTGATTATCACATAAATGGTCTTCATTGTGTGGTATGGCATGATGAGGCTTTGTGTAAAATTTGGTGCAAATCGGCCAATAGATGGCGCTCTGGTTGCAGTCTAATTAGTTTCAATGGGATAAAGTGGGGAAATCTTAAAGTCTTCTTCAAAACTCATCGACCTTCAACCTCTCCTTGTCCCTAATATGTTGAGCTAGACACACCATTCTAACCTTTAAAGAGTCAGAAGACCTCAAACTATGGGGCATGTATTCAGTTTTTAAATATCTTTTATGGTTTTCAAATCATCACAGTTTTACTTTCAAGGATTTGTAGGCTGTCTTCTGATTTTATAATGGGGGTGTATTGCGCAGTGTTGGGCACGTTACTTTTAAAAAGTAATTAGTGATAGTTACTAATTACTTCTCCCAAAAAGTAACTGAGTTATTAACAGAATTACTCCATTATAAAAGTAATTAGTTACCAGGAAATTAACTGTTGCGCTACTTTTATTTCTTCCCCCTTTTGAGCTCGGCAGTCATTTTAGCTGCTTGGCTACAAATGTATTTAGAAAATGTATTTCTTTGACCGGCACCTGCTCTCCCCGATATTTTGTCAATGAGTGCTCTGAAGGAGTCTGAGTCAGCTGTTGATAACGGGAGCAAGTTCTCAACAACATACCTGTCTATCATTGCATTCAGTTCAGTCTGTGTCACAAGTTTCTGTGAAGCTGTTCGCAGAGCACAGGTTAGCCACACCTGGCCTGCTATCATCATCAACAGCGTCAGCAACAGAGTTTTGGCCAGTGTTAGTTTTGTAAAAGGTGTGCTCAGAGTTGCTTACAACGGATGTGGACAAAGGAGATTAAAGTAGTGTCTGTATTTCCACTTTGAAAACATCAACTTTCCCTCCGGACTCACCATTACCACAGTTCCCCTCTGCTAGTTTGAGTGTGTGATGCTGCTGTGTGCGTGTGTGGCTTGTGTGTAAACCGAACATTGCCACTGATTGGCTTAAGAACTCTAACTCAACGTTAGGGAGCCAATCATCATCACTTATGCGGTTGTCTCGCTCCTCCCTCCTCCCTCACCGGAGGAAAAAAAATACAGCTCTGCAGCTCCGGCGGCTGAGAGCCGAGATGGATGACAACAGCTTCAGTGATCAGCTTCAGTTTGTCACACGCCACATTTAATAGTCGGTAACGGCATTGTAACGATGGAAATAGTAGTATTGATTAGGTTAACTGTTATTGAAAAAAGTAACGCTGTGAGTAACGCCGTTTATTCTAATGCCGTTATTCCCAACACTGGTGTTGCGTGAAATAGAATGCGTGACATCATAGCTACAGTGGAGAGCAGCTGGAAGAACTGTAGAAAAAGTTCTCTTCAGCTTGATTTTGATCCCACAACTTTAACTTCACATAGACAATATATACATAGACATGTAGGAAATCTTGTTTGCTTTCGGCTGATGGTCTTATTTTGACCGGCTGATGGAATTATATTCTCAGTCTTTGTCCGGGGAATCATGCAGCAGTTGACACAGTTTTTCTGACTTCAGCAGACATTATTTCAAACCGGCAATAGCAGTCCATCGAATTATGAAGCAACAACTTCCTCAGCGGAAGGTGTTGCTCGAGCATGCCCCGACGGCAGCAAGCCCCGACGGCAGCATGCATCGACGGCAGCAAGCCCCGACGGCAGCATGCATCGACGGCAGCACGCCCCGACGCGCGTGGACTGCGAGGGCCCGTTCAACGCTGCTTGCAGCTTTAATTTATTTATATTTTTTGATGTGGCATATTATCCCACTGGACATTTTGAGAATTAAGGCTATTGATAGTTTAGGGAGAGGCAGCCCATATAGGCCTGAGGTGATAATGACAGGACGTGGGTATGTCATGTTAAGTCTTTAAGTTTGCTTTCCTAATTGCAGTGTGAAACCAAAACTAACCAGATCAAATGTATACAATAAAACAAAAACATGAAATGCATTTTCAAGTGATTTAATAGCTATTTCTCTCTAAATCACCTGGATTATCACAGTGGGAAGTTCATTGGCATCATCTAACATAAATCTTGGCTTTAAAGCCTTGAACCTTTACAACTTCTACCTTTTTCTGCCATCTGCCTTTGGCAACCTAAACCTTAAAAGGGAATGCTGGTTGATTAGGTTAAATCTAATAATGTGATGAATTTAAAATAGACCAAGTTACCAGTTGTGTAGGTACACTGTATAAAACCCAACAACCGTTCTGTAAGAAATTAAACCACTACAAAGCTTTTTTTCAATTGTTCACAGTTTTTATAGTTGTACTGGACTATGCCATTCTGAGAGGTGTTTCCTATGTTTTGTCCCAATCTTGCATCTAAATGGTCTAGGACACCTCTCAGTATAATGTGGCCCAGTATAACACTGTCACTGGCAACAGCTTCTTGTATCAATTCCTCTCTGATAAAGTGTCATAATGAACATTATAACTCTCTGCTTCAAGGTTGCACGCATGAAGTGTAATGTCAGGGGTTCCTATATGTGTGGTCACTCAGTGTATTCTATATGTGTGTTTTTAGGCATACTGTACCATATGGTATGTCCAGTTACAAAGGATCCCTGCGTATGCGACGCTCTGTTGGGACTACTCAGCGCTGTGTGTGTACACTGCATAATGACTCCACCTGCAGCAGCTTTTGCATGGACAGGTAACTGTACCACACAAATGTAATGTAAAGTGGACATTTTGATAAGTATTTGTCATGAATAATACAACAATGTTTTTTTTAAGGAGATGCAAACAGGACTTTAATATGATAGACACTGATCACAGACATATTGAATTTAAATTACATATGTCCATCAAAATCGAATCAAATATGTACTCTGCTTAAAATAAGTGGAGCAACTTTTAGTTGTAGGTAACCATAGTAAACTTGCCTACCCTGAACCATTCGAAGGATAGGCTCCGAGTTTTAGTCATGTTATGATGCTCATATGGCGGAGTTACTGGCCACAATAGTTTTCCCTCATCACATCAAGCTCCCAGGATGAGCGCAAGGATTAAGAGACAATTTTCTCATCAGTGGCCAACAAAAATCCAGTCCAAAATGCTTTCTCCTATAAGCCTACATTGTGAAAGGAGCAGCTGTAAATGATGGATAATTTTTGGGAGCGTCACAACCCCAGTGTAATTCGTTTCACTATCAGAATGAGAACCATTCTGTCCGATGACATTTTGAAAGTTGAAGAAGAGCCACAGGGTTAAATCATTTTATCCCATTTCAAGTTAGTGTAGTGGTATACCAGGTGTTTCTGGTTTGATATCACTGAGCAACTTTCGTAGGAATAACCAGGGCTGGACCATATATATATATATATATATATATATATATATATATATATATATATATATATATATATATATATATATATATATATATAATCACACACTTGTTGTTAAGTGTTCCCTGACCAATCCACCTCTAACAGATGGGGGGCAAGTCCCCTTCCAATCACTCTGCCAATAGACATGAGACATATTGTATAGTTTTAGACAGCAACTTAAAAAGTAACTCTAACCATTAGTTAAAGCAACATTATGCAGGGGTGTACTCACTCTTGCGAGATACTGTATAAGTTGTTCCAAATTAAGGAAAACATTTTAGTATTTTAGTATTGTAAGAAATTTTAGTATTGTTTTCATGTTCATGGTGGTCTTAATTTTTTGTAAACCAGCAACACTTCATCATATGTGGCCTTGATTAGATGTAATTTTTTTCCCCAGCAGGGAGAGGAGACCACCGCCAGCAGCATCAGCAGCAGCTGTGCATAGGGGGCTTGCTATGAAATGAACATTTAAGTGACATGCTCACCATCTGAGAGGTGGACATTCGCTGTCTTTACGTAACGCATGCCCTTATTTGGAAAAATAGCCTGTATGTCTACAGTTTACCATGATATACATGTTCTTTACAAGTGGATGTAAACGTTTGAACATAACTGTAGATATATATAGAGAGAGGACACGTGTTTGTAGTGCCTTGTCATCAGACTCATGGATCAAAAACCACAAAGATGTTGAAGGCAAGGGGTACCAGCAGTGTCTCTCAGTCTGTCTCTATTAGGCAAGTGTGAACAATGTTTTTAATTTTCCTGTCATAACTGAGAATGGTTTACATGGACTGTTTGTGTTGAAGATTAAAGACTTTGGTAGAGCATGTTGCTCACACATGTCCATGCTGTGTGACGTGGGGGCCAAGAACTGCTGCCATCCAACTCCACCACCTCAACCCACAAGGATCCCTCACTGCAAGACACTTACTCCACAGGGACAACATTTAACCCACCTGCCTATGTCAGCATACACTCAAAGCCAGTAATTAAGCTCACTAATTGTCACAGTAAATTAAACCTCAAGCATAATATTTTGGTTATAAGTGTTTCCCCTTTAAAGTAAGCTGGGCATCTCGATGTGTTCCCAAAAAACCACAACCCATTACTCATTTTAAGTGGGTTAGAACAGATGTAACCCATATTATGTGAGTGGAAGCATTTCTGATATGGCACTTTGAGTCTTTTCTTTTAATGACTATTTTTCAGAAATCTTACAAACCAATCAAGCAATAAATGGACAAAATAAACAAGAGCTCCACCTCAACCAACTACAATGGTAAAATCCTGCTTGACATTAATGCTTCAGTAGTAATAATCAAATGATATATAATATGATAACGTTAGTATAATATTTACAGGAGACATTTTTCTGCATTAAGTACTTTTACTTTTGATAGTATCTTAGTAAGTAAGTAGTAAGAAATTAAATACTTATGCCTCTATATGACCTACTTAAACAAACAAGACAATTAGTAAAAAGTATGTGCTATTCCTACATAAATATCATTGCTATTCTTAAACCTGGTCTGTGGATCAGATTATGTCTTGTTTGGATTGAATCATTCATAAAATTAAAAATATGTTTTATTACGGAGGGCTGAGGAAGAATTGAGGAGTCTCACAGCCTAGGGAAAGAAGCTGCTCTGTACTGGTATGGCACTGATATAAATGTTACTTTGTCTCACAGAAATCATCTATTTTTGTTAAAATCATCAACAAAAATAAAAGTTACTTTAGATAACTTTAAGTAACATTTTCAGTGCAGCACTTTTACTTAAGAGTATTTTACAGTGTGGTATTAGTACTCTGTCTTTAATTAAGAAGCAGAATACTTTCTCCACCACTTCCAAGTGTTTTAATTACCTCACCCTGGGCATAACAGGCTGAGGAGGTTGGGCCTGATAACGTAAACATCTAGCACACCTGACCTTCCTTAGATAATGGTTTATTTGTCATGGTGGTATGTTCAGCATGACAGAACAATGAACATTGAACAAATATCAAACACTGCATTTTCATTTCCCATTTTGCCCACAAATGGTTGTAATGTCACAGCAGTAATGTCCGAGTAATGTTCAATGAAATCTTTATGTGAATATTATAAAGAAAAAACACATTTTTTTGTTTGTTTTTGTGGCCAATAAGATATTGTGATATATGTTTATTATGAAGTGCTTTTGTACCCAAATTGTATGCTTTACTGCCATCGTTACATCAGTGTTGTAAACAATGGACTGGACTGGACAACTGGATGAAGTTATTATTATTTTCCTTTTATTTATTGGCCAGCATACTATTTCTCCTCACCCTCTCTTTTTTCTTGTCAATCCTTTTCTTTCTGTGAATTAAATTATGCAGATGATCAAAATGTCTAAATCCAATTGAAGTGCTGGACCAGAGTACCAGAAACAAAATAATATTATTCCAATTAATCATCTTTGTATCTTCATACTGCCGAATATGTGGCCAGAACATTCCTTTCTTAATTGAATTCCAGTTCTGGAGATGGTGAAAGTCAGGTCACCATGATTTCTGGGCATAACTATGCTGGTGTCATACATTCAATCAATTAGTCATACAATAACAGTGAAGTTTCACCAAACTTTGTAGCATAGTCACCCTTGTTTTCACAATTTTGTTGATAAATGTGGAGAATCAAATAATAAAATTAAAACAGAAAAAAATACACACAGAGAAACTTGTTTCCTGTCTAGTACAATCACATTTAACCAGGAGTGTTTGAGCCAAGGCTCTTTAACCACGCCCCTGGAATCATCATGGATTTTGTCAGTGTTTCTGGACATGGTTGCTTTGAGACGGTGAAGAACTTTGAGTAAAGCAACCAACCTGTCGGACTCAAATTAAGCCATGATTTTCGGGGGCACTCATACAGTATGTTAATTCCCACTGGTGTAAGACTGTCATAGTAAGAAAATGTATTTGCATTTCTCACATCAAACTTTTCTTTGTTTCACCTCGCACATTCTAATTACTATGAGAAATTCCACAAGTGTTAATGATCATGGTTTATATTAATCTCAAAAAGTATATATTGGATGCAACATCAACAATTGTTAACCCAGTGCCTTGTTTAGGATTTCATTTCCTCTGATGCACCAGACTTTACACTGGTGGATTTTATCATTTGCAGCCTTTAGAGGCCCCTTGGTGATTTCTACCAGTATGTAAGCTGTCCAACTCAACATGGTAAAGTGCTGGATTTATGCTATGGCATCATAAATCATATCCAATGGTGCCACTAGACTCCTCTGACCGAAACTGTGTCTTTCTAGTCTCAGAGTATAAACTGGCCCTTCAGTGAGGGAAAGTTAAGTGCAAAGAGGTTGCTATGTGGACAGATGGTGCTAATCGTGAACTGAATGACTTCCACTATATCAGGTAACACTACCTTCTGTGAACATATCACCATCAATAAAGTGAAAAAGAAAAAATAGAAACAAATTTCAAGCCCTCGCCTGAGCATCACTGCTGCTATTTATCAAGAATGCCTTAAGTGCATAAGTGCTATGATTTAAGTGCCAAGGATAATATCCATGGGCGTCACCATGCATCCTTTGGGGGGGGTCGTGTCCCCCCCAATATTGAGAAAATGGCAATCTGTCCCCCACAATATACAGTAAAAAATATGTTAAATATGCGCTCTTTTATAAACCCTGTCAACAGATCTGTCTCGTTATTTCCTCTTTATATTCCGTTTTTAAGGAAAACACAAGTGTGTCCGCTGATTTCAAGTGCTGCTCATCACAGAGCGTAACAACACACTGAAGCAGCTCAGCCAGCAGCATGCAAGCAGCACATAGACAGAGCTGAGGAGTGGCAGAGAGGAAGAGGAGCTGTGTGGTCACATTTTCAGGCTGAAAATGACACAAAGGCGACCTGTATCATTTGTAAGAAGAGAGTAAATTACAGCGGTAATACTACAGATTTGTTCAAGCACATGAGCAATCATGTGGAAGAAAACAAGTAACTAAAGACATGCAGAGAGGAGAGAAATCCCCCAACCCCTGACCCTGACAGACCCAGACCCAGAGGCAGAGGCCTTTCAGTCCAGCAATATACAGGTAGATAATGGTGGTGAAAATAATATTTTAATCATCTTCAGCATTAGTTAATATTAATTTTCAAAGTGCAACTGGTCATTTATCATTTGTTAGCCAACTAAAAAAGTATAAATTAGGCTTAGACCATGATAAAAATAACAAGGTTGATAACCTTGATACATTACCATTGAAACGTGCATTTAAATGGATACATTTACTGGAATTTAAATAAATATACTGAATATGATATGTAATATAATTTTTGTATTGTAGTTGTGTTCCTGTTATGTTCTTAACAAAAACATTTGATAATAAAGTTTTTTTCTATTTACGTATAAACTTTGCTCAAATCCTGTCCTGGTTTTTAACTTATTAATAATTCAAAGGAGCAATCACAAAAACACGTCATGAAAATTCATTCAGATTTAGCAATTTGATTTGAGTTAGCAGGTGGTCTCCCATAGAAAAACTATAGGGACCACAGGCCATGTATTATTTGTGTTTTGTGCCCTTTAGTGAAGGTTTTTGTTTGGATTAAGGCAATAAATGCCTCCCTATATTACCACAGATGAACTGTTCATGTTGCCATATCTTTTGAAATAACAATGCAGAACACACAGTAATCTAAAAAGAATGGGGAGAAGATCAAATCAAATTCAGTGTATTGCCTAAAGACTTGAAGAAAAAAAAATAGGAGCAGTACAGGAGTGGGATGGGACAAGATTTTTTTCTGTGAGATTGGGTAAGGACAGGAGTGAAGAATTAAAGGGATCATCAAGGTCAGTCATTGTTCTTCTGGTAAAATAATGGTATCTGGTCATAATGTAGGCAGCACAGAGACACAGGGAGAGGGAGAGGCATGGTGAAAACAGTGGCCAGGCAGGGACATGCTCTGGGGATACAGATGATCAGGTGAGAAATTTGAATGAGAACTTAAACAGCTTGATAACATTAGTTTTAACCTAGGCCTACATGTCAGCAGTAAATAAAACTAGTACTACTACTACTGAAAAAAGTCATAATTGTAATTAGTAGGTGCGTTTAAAATCAGCAAACAGTAAGCAACTCATCAATACAACGAAGCGGAGGGGCATCCACTATCGCAGAGAATGTCACAAAATATTCCTTTACATGTGAATTCAAATGTGCAAATTTTCATCCAAGAAATATCGTAGAATTGTGGGAAATGTAAAAAAATTCAGGGGAAGGGCTCTCATTTGGACCCCCCCGATATCTTTACCATGGTTACGCCCTTGATAATAACTGCATACACTTTTAAAAAAAATGTTTTTGTCCGAGCTGTCCGAATTTAGGGTTGCTTCAGAAGGCAGTCAGATCTAAATTGATGAAATTGACATCTGGAGAACCTTTGAACAGATAAATGGTAAGAAAAGTCATGGGTTTGACTGCATTAGCTGCAAACTTCTAAAAAACTGTGCACTGTGAGTGGTATCATCAAATGTATTTTCCAGCTGTCTTTATCACAGAATAAAGTTTTCATGTTATAGAAAGAATCCATCGTTGTTCCAGTGGCTAAGGTCCCATCACAGAAATGTTGAATGATGATTGCCCTGTGGAACTAACCTCATTGGTTTTGAAAGTCTTTTGGATGTGGATCATCTGTTGGCTGGTAGACTTTCTGACAATGAGGTAACAGAGAAAATGACACTGTCTGAGGCCCTGTTGTGTTCCGACAGGATCATCTCAGTGGTGCGTTTTTTTCAACTTTTTAGCTGTGCTAATTGCCTATGACTGCCAGATTATGTTTATTATCATAATAAAGTGTGCAGAAGATTAAGTGATTGTTTGCCTCGTGTAGGACCATGAGGTGGGCCCTGGTCCAGTCTTGGACAATTTCATCAAATGGTGTGATGACTCATTCTTGCAACTCAATGTCTCGAACAAAACATATTTTTCACAGAAACTTGCCTGTTTAAGCACCAACTTTAATCAGCGGCATAGCTGTGGAGTCTGTTCTGGCTCTGCCAGTTATTTAATGCGTTTTAATGTCTACTGCTGGTCACTTACCATAGTGTAGTGTTTGGCCATTGAAATTTTGTGTCCTGTATGTCAGAAAGTTAGTCAGGGTAACCTGAAAGCGGCATGTGTGCTGCAGGGAAGCTGATGTCTGTTCATCTGTTGCCATCCTTTGCTCATAGCCCTTGAGAATGCATTACCTGTGAGTATATACATTGTGATATTGTGTATCTTTGATATGAGCACATTCTTTTAACCAAAAGTTAATTATATCTTCTGGATATAGCCAGTTAAGATTGAGCTAGCCTTTGTTTCGTATGTGTGTTCTACTATCTATGTATGTTTTCATATATTTTTACACCTGGTGTATAACCATGCATATTTAATAATGATATGATGTAAGTGATACTTACCAGTACTATTGTTTAAGTATTTTTCAGTTTCACACTGCTCATGTAAGTAAAGCATCTCAAAACATCACATTGTGGTCTAAGAGTTACTGTATGGACATGTCTGTCTTGCTGATTAACTGAAAGAGGAAATTCTGTGAGGCCGGTAAAGAGTCAGTACGTTCTACTGAGAACTAATTAATTAATCTAATTACTCTTCCCAAAAAGTATAATTAACTGGTTCACTATAAAATCAACATTAAAACCACATATTTAGAGGTGGCCCAAACGACTCTGTGGGGACATTCCCAAACAGAGTTGAAAAGCCTGCAACTCCCCTCCAGTTAGTTAGAACTGAAGAGGCCTCTTAGATGAAAGGTGAAACTTTAACCTTCAACCTTAATATGATGTATTATAGGCAAATAATATTTCTTTCTTTCTTTTCATGCATTTTATGGGTGTATCTGTGTGTGTCACAGACAGTGCAATCATGTTTGTTTTACATTTTACATCCGTTGACACTTTTTGTTAGCAGCAATCCCAAATTTTGTTTGCCATGTGTGACTTAGTTACATTGGTCCTTCATATAGAGGCATAGAGGACTTCTCTTGTTGCAGAGCATGGACTCCTTCTTCTGATCCTGTGAACAGTGGCGTAAGTATTGGTGGTGCAAGCGGTGCAGCTGCGCCGGGGCCCAGATGCCGTCAGGGGCCCATGAAGGGGAAAAAAAAAACAGCTGTCCAGAATTGCCACAGGCCCTGTTTTTGTGAATGAAATATCTAGGGGCGGGTCGGTAAGGTAAAGCTGAGTGGCCTTGATGCATGTCAGTCATGATGAGTCGCGTCTCGTCACCTCTCTGCTGTGTCTGCAGCTGAGCACTGCAGGCTGAGCCAATGCGTGTCTCTCTCCCCGGCCGGGAGAGTTATCGTACCGTACAATACCAAATAATAGCTGGGGCGTTTATTTGTTTCAATCACTTAAGAGACCAGACGTTTATTTGGGACCAGGCGGCAATTTGTGACAGGCGTTTAATTCCTTCCTCTCAAAAATCCGGGATGAAAATGTTACAAACTTCGCCAGCTTCTTGGTGAATTCTCTGGCATCCTTCTGCAAGTGAAGTTGTTGCGGCGGAGGAAACGATTCAGCCAACCAGCACTCATGGCAAACTCCTCACCTCTGCTGTCACTCACGGCGTACATTTGTTTCGCCATCGCCCTGATCATTTTGCGGGACACTCTCTTGTGGCGTGCCTGTTTGCTGATAACCCAGTCCCGCATGTTTATGTCAATCTCTCCCTCTTTTGGAAAATATTTTGCAGAATTAATTAATTAATTAATTAATTCAAATAAATAAAATAGAAAACGACTGTCCATCGGCCCATTATTGGCCCACCGGGAAAAATCCTGGTACTCCTGATGGTAAGTCCACCCCTGCATTAGCAGTTCTCTCGAGTGGCTGTGCGTGAGTCCAATTGTGTGTGTGTGTGTGTGCGTCTGTGTTTAGGGGCACAAAAAAATATTTGCACCGGGGCCTATCACCATGATGTTACGCTACTGCCTGTGAAGATGCCAAAAGTTCATCAACATTGCTGTGGATTCCATCTGGAAGGGTTACTTGGGAACTTTAGTAGCACCTCAAAATTCGTTTCTGCATTCAGCCACAATTTAAGCAAAAATTGCTTCTGGTAACTAACAACTAACAATTCCGTGGGTCGTTTGGTACCGGGCCGCAGAGAAAGAATAAATACATTATTTTATTTCCATTGTATTGACGATCATACTTTGAAAGTTGTTTTATTTTGAAAACGGTTTCTCTTTTAACAACATCCGTCTGTGCCTCTTGGCACGCTGCAGCTGCGGGGATGGTGAGTTGACAACTGCTATAATTGTATTACCGCGGACTCACACACGCATGCGCAGCAGGTTGAATATGGTTGTGGATGCTCTCCATAGAGAACGACTTGTGAAGGGACATGCCAGCCACAGTCACTGTGCAGTTCCTCTGCCTTGGCTTCCCTTGATGGGTCAATGGCGGAAGATGATGCCCCCCTACATTCTGTGACTCTGAGTGCAGCCTCCCTTGCTAACCACCACACCTCCTTGGAAACCTACTGGATACGATGTGTTGCCTACCTTGTCTATCGCTGATCACAAATTGAGCTCCTACTAAAACCACACAATCTGCAGTCCTTTTAGCATGCTAGTACATTTGATATACATGTTAGTATTGGCACCCAGTATTGGCACTGCTTAATCTTTTACTTTTCCTCAACATTTTTTCCACCATAGAGCCAAAAAAAAAAGCCAAACACAAAGAAAATATGTTTTTTCAATGTGTATGATCCATGAGCTTGATAAGCAGATATCATTTTTCAAAGACTTGATTTGAGTAACAGGGAAGAAACGTTTCAATCTTTGTTCAGTTATTTATGGACAATATCATGAGGGATGTACAGGAAATTAAGAACAGTTCTAACAAAAGGATGCAGATGATCAAGAGTATCTCAGGTGAGTTTGCATCTGCCCTAGCTTCTTTTGACAACCTCTTAAGCAGGAGTATCTGGAGAGTCAGTAAAAGGAAAAACTATATCACAGTTTTTGATGTCCTTGAAGAAAGGACTGAGTCATGGCAAGTCACAGAATGAAAAGTATAAACAACTGGTGAAATGTAATACCAAATCATATGAGGTGCAATATGTGCATTGCAGAGGAAAATATGAAGATCAACCCAACAGGCCAAGGTCACTTGTGATGAAACTGCTTCGATTCAAGGACAAAGAGGAAATTCTAAAGAGAGGGAAAAAGCTTAAAGGCACCAGTATCTTCGTCAATTAAGATCGTACAATGTAGTCTAAAGACAGAAATGAATGGAGCTGCAGCCTTAACTTAAAGAGGCACATGAGAAGGGTCATATTACTTATCTACGGTATGATAAAGTCATTGTTCATCAACCATGCTGTTAATAAATGCTCTACATTTTTGATGAGGTGCTCACACTTTATATTATCCTTTGTCTTTGTGTTCTTTCTGTATATTTACCAATTGATATATTAAATATACTTAATCTTAAAAAATCTGCAGTGCATGTAATAAGAGAATGAAAAATTCTGAGTGTGAATGCGGTATCTGTAGAAATGGTTATCACCCAAAATGTACACCTCTAAATGTTATCATACGCAGTTGAGTGTGGGGCGGCTGTAGCTCAAGAGGGTTGCTGCATGTCGAAGGTTCCTTGAGCAAGATACTGAACCCCAAATTGCTCCTGATGAGCAGTTAGCATCCTGCATGACAACCTCTGCCATGAATGTGCAGGAATGTTTGTCTGAATGGGTGAATATTGTGTTGTAAAGTGCTTATAGCTGTCAGTGAACTGGAAAAGCGCAATATAAATGCAGGTCCATTTTCCATCACTTTGAGTGGATAGTGATGAATATCTCTGGAGGGTGCTCTATTACCAGGATTTCATACGTTGCTGCTCTTCCGTCACAAGTCTGCTTTACGTTTGACTGCCTGAAAGAACAGGAGTGCTAATGGTATCTCTGGTCGGTGTGGGGGAATGTCCCTAACCCTAGCCTAACCCAGTAACAGCCAACTTCAATACAGTTGTCCATCTCCCTCTTCTTCCATCTCATCTTCAGGCCTTTTCCTTTTTTCTTTGCAGAGTACATGGAGACATGGAATGTCACCTCACTGGGGGGGAAAGAGCCTGAGCTGGTGTGGGAGGTTGAGCGGTACTGGTTAGAAATAGTCGGGCTCACCTCCACGCACAGCCTGGGCTCTGGAACCCAACTCCTTGAGAGAGGCTGGACTCTCTTCTACTCTGGAGTTGCCCGCGGCGAGAGGCGGCGAGCTGGTGTGGGCTTGCTTATAGCCCCCCAGCTCAGCCGCCATGTGTTGGAGTTCTCCCCGGTGAACGAGAGGGTCGTTTCCCTGCGCCTTCGGGTCGGGGATAGGACTCTCACCGTTGTCTCGGCTTATGGGCCGAACAGTGGTGCAGAGTACCCGGCCTTCTTGGAGTCCCTGGGAGGGGTACTGGAGAGTGCTCCAACCGGGGACTCCGTCGTTCTCCTGGGGGACTTCAACGCCCACGTGGGCGATGACAGTGTTACCTGGAGGGGTGTGATTGGGAGGAACGGCCTCCCCGATCTGAACCCGAGTGGTGTTTTGTTACTGGACTTCTGTGCTAGTCACAGTTTGTCCATAACGAACACCATGTTCAAGCATAAGGGTGTCCATATGTGCACGTGGCACCAGGACACCCTAGGCCGGAGATCAATGATCGACTTTGTGGTCGTGTCATCTGACCTCCGGCCGTATGTCTTGGACACTCGGGTGAAGAGACGGGCTGAGCTGTCAACTGATCACCACCTGGTGGTGAGTTGGATCCGCTGGCGGGGGAGGAAGCTGGACAGACCTGGCAGACCCAAACATATCGTGAGGGTCTGCTGGGAACGTCTGGCAAAACCCTCTGCCAGGGAGATCTTTAACTCCCACCTCTGGGAGAGCTTTGACCAGATCCCGAGGGAGGCTGGGGACATTGAGTCCGAATGGACCATGTTCTCCACCTCCATTGTTGACGCGGCTGTCCGGAGCTGTGGCCGTAAGGTCTCCGGTGCCTGTCGTGGCGGCAATCCCCGAACCCGGTGGTGGACCCCGGAAGTAAGGGTTGCTGTCAAGCTGAAGAAGGAGTCCTACCGGGCCTGGCTGGCCCGGGGGACTCCTGAGGCAGCTGACGGGTACCGGCAGGCCAAGCGTGCGGCAGCACGGGCAGTCTCAGAAGCAAAAACCTCGGGTCTGGGAAGAGTTCGGGGAGGCCATGGAGGAGGACTACCGGTCGGCCTCGAAGAAATTCTGGCAAACCATCCGGCGCCTCAGGAGGGGGAAGCAGTCCTCCACCAACACTGTTTACAGTGGAGGTGGGGAGCTGTTGACCTCGACTGGGGACATCATCGGGCGGTGGAAGGAATACTTCGAGGATCTCCTCAATCCCACTGACACGCCTTCCATAGAGGAAGCAGAGGCTGGGGACTCAGAGGTTGACCCATCCATCACCCAAGCCGAAGTCACTGAGGTAGTCCGTAAGCTCCTCAGTGGCAAAGCACCGGGGGTGGATGAGATCCGCCCTGAGTACCTCAAGTCTCTGGATGTTGTGGGGCTGTCTTGGCTGACACGTCTCTGCAGCATCGCGTGGCAGTCGGGGACAGTGCCTCTGGACTGGCAGACCGGGGTGGTGGTACCCCTATTTAAAAGGGGGACCGGAGGGTGTGTTCCAACTATCGGGGGATCACACTCCTCAGCCTCCCCGGGAAAGTCTATTCCAGGGTACTGGGGAGGAGAATTCGGCCGATAGTCGAACCTCGGATCCAGGAGGAACAATGCGGTTTTCGTCCTGGCCATGGAACACTGGACCAGCTCTATACCCTCCGCAGGGTGCTCGAGGGTTCATGGGAGTTTGCCCAACCAGTCCACATGTGTTTTGTGGACTTGGAGAAGGCATTCGACCGTGTCCCTCGTGGCATACTGTGGGGGGCGCTCCGGGAGTACGGGGTCGGAGGCCCTCTGTTAAGGGCCGTACGGTCCCTGTACTGCCGGAGCAGGAGCTTGGTTCGCATTGCCGGCAGTAAGTCAGACCTGTTCCCAGTACATGTTGGACTCCGGCAGGGCTGCCCTTTGTCACCGGTTCTGTTCATTACTTTTATGGACAGAATTTCTAGGCGCAGCCACGGGCCGGAGGGGATCTGGTTCGGGAGCCAATGGATCTCATCTCTGCTTTTCGCGGATGATGTGGTCTTGTTGGCTCCTTCGAGCCGGGACCTCCAGCATGTCCTGGGCCGGTTTGCAGCCGAGTGTGAAGCGGCTGGGATGAGAATCAGCACCTCCAAATCCGAGGCCATGGTTCTCGACCGGAAAAAGATGGCCTGCTCCCTCCAGGTGGGAGGAGAGTTCCTGCCTCAAGTGGAGGAGTTTAAGTATCTTGGGGTCTTGTTCACGAGTGAGGGAAGGATGGAGCGTGAGATTGACAGACGGATCGGTGCAGCGGCCGCAGTAATGCGGTCTTTGTATCGGTCTGTCGTGGTGAAGAGAGAGCTGAGCCGAAAGGCGAAGCTCTCGATTTACCAGTCAATCTACGTTCCGACCCTCACCTATGGCCATGAACTTTGGGTCATGACCGAAAGAATAAGATCCCGGATACAAGCGGCCGAAATGAGTTTCCTCCGCAGGGTGGCAGGGCGCTCCCTTAGAGATAGGGTGAAGAGCTCTGTCACCCGGGAGGAGCTCAGAGTAGAGCCGCTGCTCCTCCACATCGAGAGGAGCCAGCTGAGGTGGCTCGGGCATCTGTTTCGGATGCCCCCGGGATGCCTTCCTGGGGAGGTGTTCCTGGCATGTCCCTCCGGGAGGAGACCCCGAGGAAGACCCAGGACACGCTGGTGTGACTATGTCGCTCAGCTGGCCTGGGAACACCTTGGGGTCCTCCCGGAAGAGCTGGAGGCAGTATCCGGGGAGAGGGAAGTCTGGGTGTCCCTGCTCAGGCAGCTGCCCCCACGACCCGGCCCCGGATAAGCGGATGAAAATGGATGGATGGATGGTGAGACATGATGTTAGTCTAAATATTGTGGAAACTGCTGCAAAGATCAGAAGGTTGCCCTGAAATTTAACCTTAAGGCCGCAAAGGACACCACTAAAAGAGACTTAAAAAAAGCAGCAAACAGTAGGAGAGATGGGCTGTTACAGGACTGTTATTGATTTACTTGCTCCACCAGCGGTGTGGTTTTATCGCAGCTGTCAAAATGCTGCTGGGTTGCCAGAGAATGTGAAGCACCTACCGCATACACAATCAACTCTGGCCCACAGACAAGAAGCTTATCAGGTATAAATCTTCAAATCAAGCTCAGCTTCTCATTAGTTCCTATATGAAACGCTACTTATTGATTAACACTGACTTACAACTCTTTTTCTTCCACATGAGTCATCCTTGTCAGTTCTCAATGAAAACTGTATACAGTGACAAGTGTGCATTATTTAACACAACCACATCCACTGCACTGAGAAGGTGGCAGAAAATGGTTTCAACATTGGAAATTTTTGATACAAGTGTATATATCGTGTTCTGATACCTATAGCAACACACTATTTTTGTTTTATTTTTTCGAGCACCTTATGAAAAACCCTTTTTGTTTTCTTTTAACAAAATATGTCAAACTACACAAGCAGCCGTACTTGAATATATTTTGTCTGAAGTTAACAAAAAATATGATTAGAAGCCAAACTGAGCAATTTTAGAGTTGAAATGAGGTTGAGATTTGTATCTCTTATTTTAGATCTGTTTTGGGCTCCTTGCTGGTAAGGCTCCACAGTTGCAGTCTTTGTCAGCCATTTGTTTCTCGGCAGGTAGCACACAATACATTTATTATAGCCTTTTCACTAAAAACAGCTGAAAAATGAAATAAAGCTCCACACAGCTGAGAGGGACTGCAAAGTTTATAATGATTGTCTCCAGAATCACCAAGTGATGGCTTTAACATTGTCCATTAAAGAAATATGGAACTGACAACTTACACTTTCAAAACACAATAAGTAATATTTCTGCATTTAATGAAAAAAAAAACAAGACTGGATATTTGTTATATATTTTGTTCAGTTGTGTAATTACCTAATCCCAGTTCTTTCCAACAATACTGAGACCCAGAGAAATCCACAAGTTTACTCAAAGTGACAGTGTTTTTAGTTTGTGTGCCTGTCCCATAACCTTCCAAACGACTTGGATAGTAAGGAGGCCTGCTAATGAGACTACACACATTGTTACTTCAATTTACTGCAACAAGTGTGTATTTGCTTCAAATAACTTGATTACTGTACTGTGCATTAGCCGTAAGCTAGCAAGCAACAGCACGCACCAAGAGTGTGTGCGCTAAAGTGCCCTTCTTTTTGCCCCTGCCCTTCAAAAAGTCTGCGCACGCCACTGAAGGAGGAACTGATTGTGGTTATTGGGAGCACCTGGGCTCAGTGTTCCACAGGATATAAAAGGCCCAGCTTTTTGCCAGCCTCTCTTTCTCTCAGACCCTGACCATGTTTGCACCTTCTTAGTTTGGTTAACTTTTGTTTACTTTACTGCACAACACCCATCACACCACCATATTCATGCACCCACATGAACACTACTGATAATACTGATTGAAAGACATCCCATTCCTTAGTGATAATTTTTGAGTTACAATAAAACATGGACTTGCCAGCTTTTTGTTGTCCTTTTCCCTTCCTTTGTCATGGCCTAGAGCCAGGTTTGTGACAGTAACATACATTCATGAAGTAAAGAACATTTCCCCTCCAGCTCAAGTTGGCTTACTATGCAGTTGTTTTCAGACAAGCTCTATACCAGGGGTACTCAAACCTCTTGAAGCACCAAAACTGAATTTTAATGGTAGACCACTGGCCAAAGAGCAAACATCTGTTGTGTTATGTTTTCATGATGGAAAATGGTACCCAATGATGCAACAAAAGCCCAATGATGCAACAAAAGTACAAACAGCCAAGAGAAGCAAGTGAGAAAAAGATAATTCTGATGATCCACCCCAAGGCTAATCTGAGTGGTTTTCTCTCCTGTGATTTTGATTTGAGAACCGGTGAAACATTTTTTAACATTTTAAATTTTTTTATTTTTAATCTTACGAGGTTACTTAATTTTCATTTTTAGTAATTGCCTCTCAGGGCGGACAGATCCTGTACTAGGATCCCATGTCCTGTGGAAGCATTTGTCTCTAAGAGCACGGTTCTCAAATTATTAAAAAAATAAAATATGGTATTTTAGGCCTATTTAATGAACATTTTACTAAAAGAACAAACATAAACCAGCATGAAAAAAAGACAAATCATGAAAGGAAAACTTTAATATGAATTATAGGATAGTTTCCCTTTCATAATTATCTTTTTGTTAGAAACATCTGTAGGGGAAAAAAATCAAACCTCATACTGAGCCAACTTCAGCCCACAGGCCCCACTTTGGACAGCCCTGCTCTAGACAAAGTTATGGAGTGAGTTATCTATCTATAAATACAAGGAATCTCTGTCTGTCTCTGTGTGTGTGTGTATGTGTGTGTTCCTCAAATATCTCTGCGGATCAGGATCAGACTGACCTGAGAGTTTCAACATGGCTGCTGCGTGGTTCAAGGGTGTGCTATTTCGCATTTGTTTGGACTGCAATGATGCCGTTAATAAATTATTTAATAAATGCTTTACAAATTCCACGAGTATTGTCCACCGCAGCCACTACAGTCACGTGCACACCAGAGCCAATCACTGCACACCGTGGCCACGCGCGCACCAGAGCCAATCACTGCAGAGCCCACAGCGACCCCCCACCTTAAGAAACAAGCAGATTTATACCTGCAGCGGCGCGAGCTGAACCGGGATTTTGCCGGCGGTTCAGTCCCGTTCTTTTCTGTTCTGTGCATCTAAACTGACTGTTGTGGATTAATGAGATTAAACGAGTCCGGACCGAGTCTGTTCGGGTCTGAGGAGATTCGGAGACACGCGGACAACAAAGTGGAATCGGAATCTGTGGATGTCCGTGTGTAGCTAGTCTGTAGCTTGTCAAGGAAGATTTCAAAAATGGTCAAAAATCTGATAATACATAAATTGCATCTTGACAGCATGGAAATGTTGGCGATTTGTTTTTAACTCTAAGTGTTTTGCTTCATAAGAGAAAATCAGATGTTTAAAAATGCCAGTCTTACATTGACTCCAGTTGTTCCCATGAGAGCAGAATTCAAAATGTTCTCAAAAATTCAGTTTTTGAGATAAAATTCTGATATTTGCCAAACTTCATCAACCATGACTCCAAAATATTCAGGAAGATTGAAAATGTATTTAGCAAGAATTTGATAGTATATGTTTACAGTACTGTTTACGGTCAAACATTTTGATGCACTGTAGGCTTAATTTTTGATAAATCAAAAATCCGAGAAACAAGTTTTGTGGAGGGCGGTCTGAAGATGCTCTCTAGCAAGTTTGGTGACAATTGAGCAAAAATTGTGGGAGGAGATAGGTTTTATAAGTTTTACAGGTTTTGAAAAAAACTGAGTGATTGACTTCATAATTTGTAATGAGTTTAAGTGGACTAAAGTTTCAGCAGTATTGGGGCTACAGTTTGGTGAAAGTTTCAAAACTGTAGCATGTACTGTTGATTTTGTAGGTATTTTTAAATTTTTTAAATTTAAACGCTCATTGATCTGATCAAGCAGATGCCAGCTTCCAGTACTTAAAGTCCATGTAAAGCAGCAATAAATGTGTGTTATGAGCAGTGTTGGGCACGTTACTTTTAAAAAGTAATTAGTTATAGTTACTAGTTACTTCTCCCAAAAAGTAACTGAGTTAGTAGTGGAATTATTCCACTATAAAAGTAATTAGTTACCAGGAAAAGTAACCATTGCGGTTCTTTTTTAAATTCTATTTCTTCCCCATCCCCAGTCATTTTAGCGTACTCTGCATCTACATATGTATTCAGAAAATGTATTTCTGCATGTTCTCAACAACATACCTGCCTATCATTGCATTCAGTTCAGTCTGTGTCACAAGAGTTAGTGGAGCTAACGTTAGCCACACCTGGCCTGCTATCATCATCAGCAGCGTCAGCAACGGAGTTTTTGGCCAGTGTTAGTTTTGTAGAAGCGTGTGCCACTGAGAGATGATTCATTAGATCAGAGTTGCTTACAACGGACGTGGACAAAGGAGATTAAAGTAGTGTTTGTACTTTCACTTTGAAAGCGTTAAATTTCCCTCCAGACTCGCCATTACTGCAGTTCACCTCTGCTAGTTTGTGTGTGTGAGGCTGCTGTGTGCGTGTGTGGCTTGTGTGTAAACCGAACATTGCCACTGATTGGCTTAAGAACTCTCACTCTACCTTAGAGAGCCAATCCTCATCACTTATGTGGTTGTATAGTCGGTAACGGTAACGGCGTTGTTACGATGAAAATAGTAATTAGTTAGATTACCCGTTACTGAAAAAAAGTAACACCGTTAGTAATGCCGTTTATTCTAACGCCGTTATTCCCAACACTGGTTATGAGTTTGTCACACCACAGAAACATGTGTCATTGACCACTGAGTCAAATTTGAAAGATAAAAAAAATTGCAAAGTATATAAAATTAGGTCTCAAAATCATGGAGAATCAAGCACTTCTCTCTGCTGTGAAACGCTGGGGGCGTGTCAGTTAGAGGCGCTGGAACCACGCCCACGCTTGGGAGGGGAGCCTCCTCCTTGTACTGTACAAGAACGTAACCTACAGTAACAATGGAAGCTAGCAGCGTCATCGGATGGACCCACCCCGACCTGTTTGAGCCATCAGAGCCAGAAACTGACTCTGAGTCAGACAGTAGCCCTTTTGAGATAGAAAAGGCTGCAAATCTGCGCCAAGGTAAGGACAGCAATGTGCCAGCCAGTCTTTCTAAAACGGAGGCGTAATAATTCTCCTTTTCTAAAAACCGCCACCGGAGTAGGCGTAAACATGTGACGTGAGGTGAAGCTCGAAGTTGGGCTGTTAACAATGACAACACATTTGTCTTCAAAATAAGAGCTTTACATTGCACCCCATTGGAGTTTAGAACTGGGTTCTTAGTTGTCCAGTTGCTCATCTTAATGTCCGCGGATGAAGTGATAGACTGACTGCTGTGATCAGCTGTTTCACCCGCTGTCTGCGGGACGGGAGGAAACAAGCTGGTGGCGGGCACGTAGGCCGTGATGGTGGCACCTGCTGTCGGCGGGACCGAGAGGGTCGGTGGCGGGCACATAATGCAGGTGGCTGTGATGGTGGCAACCACTGTCAGTGGGACGGGGGGATGCAAGCCGGGGCAGGGAGGGTCGGTACGGCCCCACTTACCAGCGTCAACGGACTCTTCAGTTATCCAGACTTTACCTGGTGACAGTTGCTGTAACTATCGGGGTTAAAGTGGACACTGCAGAGACAGGTGTTGGTGGTGATTTTGAATTCTCCACAGTAGCTACTCTTGACAAAATTGATCCACCGTTTCCTTACGTTGTCGTCCGTAGGAAACTTAAATAAGCTTACAGCGCCGTTACGCTGCACGCTGTGGCATCCAGGAAATTTGCACGAGCGATGTGGAGGAGACAGGACTGTTTAGCTGACTGGTTGACTGGTTAGCTAGCTGTGAACTATTGTAAGAGATGCTATCCAAGACTGGAGAGCGAGCGGAAAAACCACCAAAGCTAATGCGCTGAATGTATTTATACCGCTTCCGCAGCAGGACCGGGTTTATGCAAATCATGGCCGCGTTGATTTGCATAAACCCACTATTAAGTGTTAAAGGGAAATATGTATTTTGGGTTTATGGCTGTTCAGACCTTTGCCCAAACTGCAGATCATTTTGATCAGACATGTCTGGGAAAAGAAGAAATGTAACACTTTAGGTATATTCTGTGGTTTCTGCAATCCTAAACAGCCAATCATTTTCTGTAAATCATTACTTCAGCTTTGCAGATTGGGATGACGAGAATGACAGATAAATGAGATCTTTTTTTCTAGAAAGCTATTAAACAATTCAGTCTCACTGCAGGAAGGAGACATCGGCAGGCACACTAACTGCGAAACACGCCAGGGAAAGGTCCCAACCTCTCCACACGGGTAGTTTAGAGTTTGTACTTTTGTAATCAACAGCAGATAAATTTAAGCTCTCACCCAAAGAGTGACAGCTGTTGGATTTGTTTGTTATAGATCTTGTTAATCCAACTGCTGCAGTGATCACTGCTCTCTGTCACACATACCCCCCTCGGACCCCCTCGAAAACGAGATGCTGCATTTCAAGGGGTTATCCTAAATAAATGGAATTGACATACTGGTGTCTGGTCTTCAAACTGTCATAAATATGTACGTTTAAAACAGCTAAGACACAATTGGAGGGACAGATAAACCTTTGATATCTCCCCTCAACACTGTTGCACCCGCTGCAATTTTAAGTATTTTATGGATTACTTTCTTTTGTCTCAGTGATGTTTTCTTTTTTTATAGACAAATATTATACTGGTATTATCAATCGTCACTTCAACGTCTTAATTTTTAGTTTTACAGGTGCAAAACAAATGGAGTGTCACTTTCTTAACATAGCACCCCGCGTGTCTTTTTTAGTTTAATTATCCAACAATTGAGTTGATCAGCAGGTTGCCTTCCTTTGACTCATCATCACTAAGAGCTGGTTCCAGGAAAGTGTTTGCACGCAACCCATGTCTAAGGAGAGCGTGAACCAATCTCTCTCTTCCCCCCCCCCCCCCCCCCCCAACACACACATACACACACACACACTCAAGAAATCACACCTACTTTGTGCATGACTGTAGTCGTCTCTTCCATTCCCCTGCTGCCTGAGGCTTTTCATGTCTTCTCATGCTCCGAGGCCAGAATATACCGATTTACAATGTAATCCCCCACAGGACAGCACACTGGTTGTTTATCACTCACATTGTGACTAAGGATGTACAGGTATGTCTTGTAAAAAAAAAAAAAAACAGAAACCAGAGACACATACTGAATAAGTAGTGTGAGTAAAATTTGACTTATAACAAAATATCAAATATCCCCACATAATAAATAAATTATATTTACTCATAGACGAGATTATAAAAAACAACTTGAAAAATTGCATTTCCTGCGAAAATACAGTGTGAATGCTAAAGGCTGAAGCGATTTCGGAAAGCCTGTCATCGGAAATCCGAAAAAACGGTCAAGAATTTGCAGAAAAGGCTGAATTTTCAAAAAAATGAAAAGGCAGAAAAGCTGAAAGGGTATAGACTGAAAGAGCTTAAAATGTGACAAGGCTGAAAAGCTGTAGAGTGAAAGGGGTGGAAGAGTTTAAAAAGAAGAAATAATTATGAAAAGGTGAAAAGTTAAAGGCTGGAAGAGCTTAAAAAGGTGAAAAAAAGATGAAAAAGTGAAAAGCTGTAGAGGAAGAGGGCTGAAAGAGCTTAAAAAGGTGAAAAAAAGCTGTAGAGTAAGAGGGCTGGAAGAGGTTAAAATGGTAAAAAAAAAAAAAAGTTAAAGGGTGAAAGAGCTTAAAATGGCTGCATGTCCGCTGGAGCAACCATGGAGCAAGCCAACAAGATTTCCTATATTTCTATGTATATTACTGTCTATGTAAAGTAAAAGATGTGGGATCCAAATCCAGCTGAAGAGAATTCTTTCTCCAGATTTTCCAGCAGCTCTCCACTCTAGTGATGATGTCACGCACTCTAGCTCATGCAATACACACGCATTCTTCAGATACACACGCTGGATAGCCAAAGATGAAAATGTCCCCATAAGAATGAATGGGAAAATGCCTCCCAAACTCCTGCCACTTTATGAAAAAACTATAATGGTTATCGCCCAAATATATATATTTGAGTAAGAGGAGATATGCCTGAACACACTCATGTCGTTTTTATTTCTTTAGAGTGAGAAATGAGGGCAGAAAAGCGAGAGACAAATTAGGTACCATCTGCTCTCCTCAAGAAAGTCCTACATCTGAAATAAGACCATCAGCTGAAAGCCATCAAGATTCTATGCATATATTGTCTGTCAAGTAAAAGATGTGGGATCAAAATCAAGCTGAAGAGAATTTATTCTCCAGTTTCTGAAGCTGCTCCCCACTCTAGCGATGTTACGCACTCTAGCTGACGCAATACACACCCATTATAAAATGAGAAGACGGGCTAAAACCCCTTAAAACTAAAACTGCGATTATTTCAAAGCCGTTAAAACATTTTAAGAACTGAATACATCACCAATAGTTCAAGGTCTTGTGACTCTTTTAGGAATGGTGTCTCTAGCTCAAAGCATGAGGGACAAGACGGGGTTGAAAGGCGATGAGTTTCGTTGAGGATTTGAAGTTTTTCCCATTTACTTCAATGTTAAGATTTTTTTTGGAAAAAGCTACATTTCTGAAAAAGTTGAAAGGCTAAAGAGTTGAAAAATACAAGGCTGAAAGAGCTTGAACGGTTTTTATAGCTGAACGTATGCTAAAGTTGTAGCAGAATGAACTTTGAAAAAATCCCCATGAGGATGAATGGGAACAATTTTGCAGAAAAAGCTGAATATTTCCTAAAGTATAATAGATAGAAGAGCCAGTAATAGCAGTCATGTCCTTAAAAAGCTGCACATTTTGATATTTGAATGGTTTCTGTAGCTTAAGATTTGTAGGAGTAGAAAGGTACCGAAAAACGGAATCAGGAATAATAAATGAGAAGAACAATAGTGTGAATGCTGAAAGCTGAAGCGATTTGGGAAATCTGCTGAACGTGCTGCCGAAAATGCACAGAACTATGAGAATGTTGAATAGAAGGCGAAAAGCTGTGGATTAAGACGGCAGGAAGATGTTAAAATGGTGAAAGAAGGTTAAAATGATGAAAGAAGGCTAAAAAGGTGAAGAGTTATAGGCTGAAAGAGCTTAAATAGGTGAAAAAGGAATGAAAGGGATGAAAAGCTGTAGAGTAAGAGGGCTGGAGGAGGTTAAAAAGGTGATAAATATGAAAAGCTGTAGAGTAAGAGGGCTGGATGAGGTTAAAAAGTTGAAAAGCATAAGGTTGAAAGAGAGGTTGAAAAAATCCCCATAAGGATGAATGGGCAAAATTTTGCAGAAAAAGCTGAATATTTCCAAAAGTATGAAAGATAGAAAAGCCAAAAGTAATAGCACTAATATCCTTAAAAAGCTGAACATTTTGATATTTGAATGGTTTCAATCGCACAAAGTATGTAGGAGGAGATAGATGCCGAAAAACGTACGGAAGAATAATGATAAATTCCAGAAGAACACGAGAAAAATTTGTATTTCCTGCGAAAATACAGTGTGAATGCTGACAGCTGAAGCGATTTCCGAAATCTGCTGAACGTCCTGCCGAAAATGCATAAAGCTATAAGAATGTTGAAAAAAAAGGTGAAAAGCTGTAGATTAAGAGGGCAGTAAAGATGTTAAAATGGTGAAAGAAGGCTAAAAAGGTGAAAAGTTATACGCTGAAAGAGCTTAAATAGGTGAAAAAAAGGAGGCAAGCGATGAAAAGCTGTTGGGTAAGAGGGCAGGAAGCTGTTAAAATGGTGAAAACATATGAAAAGCTGGGGCGGCTGTGGCTCAGTGGGTAGAGCTGAGGACTAGTGACCAGAAGGTCACTGGTTCAAATCCCTGGCTCCCCTGGGCGGGACTGAGCTACAAGCCGAAGCATCCTTGAGCAAGATGCTGAACCCCAACACTGCTCCTGATGTGCAGTTGGCACCTTCGTGGCAGCCACTGCCATCAGTAAGGGCCCTGCGATGAGCTGGCGTCTCATCCAGGGAGCACCCTGGCCTTCGCCCATAGAGCCACTGGATTTGGCCCCAGTATCCCCGCTCCACCTTGAAAAAGGTGGTATAAAAGCGGTAACATCACCCGCGACCTGCATGGATAAAGCGGAAGAGAACGAACGAACGAACGAACGAACGAACGAACGAACGAACGAACGAACGAACGAACGAACGAACGAACGAACGAACGAACGAACGAACGAACGAACGAACGAACGAACGAACGAACGAACGAACGAACGAACGAACGAACGAACATATGAAAAGCTGTAGAGTAAGAGGGCAAGAAGAGGTTAAAAAGGTGAAAAAATTTGAACAGTTGTAGAGTAAGAGGGCTGGAAGAGGTTAAAATGTTGAAAAAAGTTAAAGACTGAAAGAGCTTCAAAAGGTGAGAAAAGGATGTAAAGCTGTACAGTCAGAGGGCTGGAAGAGGTTAAAATGGTGAAAAAAGGCTAAAAACGATGACAAGCAGTAGAGTAAGAGGGCTGGAAGAGGTTAAAATGGTGAAAAAATATGAACAGTTGTAGAGTAAGGGGGCTGGAAGAGGTTAAAGAGTTGAAAAAAGGATGAAAAAGTCAAAGGGTGAAAGAGCTCAAATAGGTAAAAAAGGATGAAAAGGTAAAAAGATGTAGAGTAAGAGTGCTGGAAGAGGTTCAAATGGCTGCACACACGTGAGCTGAATGTTTGAATAGCTGAACGTATGCTTAAGTTATAGTAGAATGAAATTTGAAAAAATCCCCATAAGGATGAATGGGAGAAATTTAGCAGAAAAAGCTGAACATTTTGGTGGTTGAATGGTTTCAATCGGTCAAAATTTGTAGGAGTAGATAGGCGCCGAAAAACGTACGGAATCTTGAATAATATTAATAAACGAGAAGAACAATAGTGTGAATGCTGAGTCAGCATTCACACTAATTAAGGAGAACGACCAGACAAAAAAGTTGCAATAAAAACATTTCCTACATTATTCACCGTCAAACACACTGGACATCGACCCAGTTTAAGGATTTTGTATATAACTTTTGTATATATTTTGTATGGATTTCCCACTCGTGTCAAATAGTCCCCTTGTACAATTCCACAGAGCAATGGTAATTTTCATTCCAATCAGACAGGCCATAAAAAAAAGTAAGGAGGTTAGATAAACTTACTGGGAAGCCAGAGGTTAAATGAATTACTGAACAAGCCTGTTTACACCTAACACTCAAGTGGTAAGTGGAGCCCTCACCAGTTTCCAACATCTTTTCTGCTGTCGTGGTATCAACTCTGAAAAAATGTCTAGTTCTTTATAGCCTGTGTGATTATCTGACTGCTTGTGTGTTTTGCCATGTTGAACCCCTTTTTTTATGCCTCCCAGCTGGCAACATTCATGGCTGGAGGCACTAGATTTTCTTGTTTTCAGTCTACACCTTGAACGCATTTGGCACAAATGTTGACTGGGGCTCAAGGATGAACCATTTGCAATTTGGTGGTCAAAGGTCAAGGTCATTGTGACCTCACAAAACAGTATTTGGCAATAACTCAATAATTCATATGCTAATGAAAAATTCATTCAATTCAACGTGGATGTTAACTGTGTCTTGCCTGGTTGGCACAGGTATACAGGCTGTATACAACCAATTAAGGTGATGGCTGGACCTAAAAAAGGTAATTTGTCAAGCTGTCATGCTGTGTCCAGAGGCTACAGAGCATAATGCACTATAACTATAAGCTGAAAAACAAAAGAACTGAAAAATTGAACACAGCCGATAACACTCAAAAATAACAGCACCTTATTGGCGCACAGGTTGTCGAGTGGTTAGAGCGCATGCCACATATGCAGCTGACCCCGGTTCGATTCCGGCCGGAGGTCCTTTGCTGCATGTCACATCCCCCTCTCTCTCCCGTATTTCTCTATCTACTGCTTAATAAAGGTGTCTATGCTAGACAAAATCTTTAAAAAAAACAGCAGCTTTACTTTCTTTATCTGTTCTTGTGATTGTTTTACAAAAACATGTTTGTTTTAAAATGACTTAAGACCAAGAATATAAAAAACAAACTAGTATATTTAATTGTAAAGTAACTGAAATATAATTTAAGTATACAAAAGCTATGATAAGTATACTTAAGAAAAGTGCACTTGAAAATAGAGGCAATTAAGTTCAACTTCAATGTACTGAAATCAAATATACTTATCCTTCAATACAGTAAGTGGTATTTTAGTATACTTCTAAAAAGATAACTTTTTTGTGAGTGTTTTGTAAATGGGACACGTGTACTTAAAAAATATACTAGATTGCAAATAGTCATGTTGTGTGCTTCCCTTAAAGTGAAACTCTCGCCAAAAAGTAACCAAGGCTTTATTTGCGATTGAATATGAGTACAACCTTCGTGTAAAAGTTTAATTACGGTGCAAGAGGCACTTTTAAGATTTACTGTAGTTTCATTTTTGGGCAAGCTAATTTTCAATGGGGTGCTGGGGTACTTTTAAGCTAGCATCAAAATGGCTATTTTTAAAACACTAAGAAGGCTTTAACAACATAATACTTTGCTCGTAGTATCACCAGGGGCCTGTTGCACAAAACTAGGATAAGGGATTAAGCCGGGATAACTTGGTTATCCTGGCTCAACTTATCCGTCATCTGGTTGCACAAAAGCGGGATAGGGGGCAGTAGGAGATGTTATGGTATAAGTTACCATGGAGATTTATTCTGTGGAGCTAGCCTGCTCCAGACCAGGCTAAGTTCCAGGATCTATATAATCTCATCCCTTATCTCAGTCAGCAGTCACCACAAATGGAAACCAATAGTTATTCCACTGCCCACTACACATTGTTATCACATATCACAATCACAATAACATGTACCACAATAACATGTACCATAACCACCTGCTGAAATATAAAGATGCCATAGCCAAGGCCAAAATGGAATACTACGCCACTGTCATCGGGACTGCTCATGGAAACATACGCACTCTGTTCACCACACTCAACAATATATTACGGCCCCCTGACACTCTTGCCTCCCACATGTACTCTAATACCCTTTGCAATAATTTCATGGACTTATTCACCAGCAAAATTGCTAATATTCATAAACAACTACCTCCCCCATGCAAGAGGAATAACTGTAAATACTGCATTTTTCCTGGTCCACCTCCTATATCCCCTCTCTCTTATTTCGATCTCCCAACCACTACTGAAATATCCACCATCATTCAGAAATTTAAGTCCTCCACCTGTAGTCTCGACCCTCTACCTACAAATCTTGTTAAACTCCATCTCCCTTCTCTTTTCCCACTCATTACTGACATCATACACTCCTCCCTCTCCACTGGCTCAATTCCAGCCACCCTCAAATCAGCAATAATCACGCCAATACTCAAAAAACCTGGCCTGGACCCCAATGACCTCAACAATTTCTGACCAATTTCAAACCTTCCGTTTCTGTCCAAAATCCTGGAAAAAGTGGTTTGAAAATAATCTGGTTTCCGTCCCCATCACAGCACCGAAACAGCCCCGGCAAAGATCACCAACGATCTTCTCATGGCAGCAGATTCCGGACATCTCACCATACTCATCCTCCTTGACCTTACTGCAGCTTTCGACACAATCTCCCAAAGCATCCTCCTTAACCGCCTAATCTCCATTGGACTAAATCACACCACTCTCTCCTGGTTCACCTCCAACCTCTCTGGTCGCACTCAATTGGTACAGTAGTGTTAGTCAGTAGTGGTGTGCCGCAGGGTTCTGTCCTTGGTCCTCTTCTTTTCATCATCTACCTACTCCCTCTCGGTAATATCTTCAGGAATCATGGACTCAATTTTCATTGCTATGCAGACGACACCCAGCTCTATCTCTCCTGCAAACCTGGTTCTTCACTTCCTCCACCCTCCCTCCTTGACTGTCTGCAAGATGTCAAAACCTGGTTTTCGCACAATTTTCTCAAACTCAACGGAAATAAAACAGAATTCCTTCTGGTTGGCACAAAATCCACACTGTCCAAATCTAACACTAGTTTCTCACTTCACATTGACAACACTGCTGTTTATCCCTCCCCTCAGGTCAAGAGTCTGGGTGTCATCCTGAACAGCACCCTCTCCTTTACTGCCCACATTAATAAAATCACCCGATCTGCATACGTTCATCTTTGCAATATCAATCGCCTTCGTCCATCACTCTCTTTAATAGCACTTCCATACTGGTTAACGCCCTTGTCACATCCTGCCTTGATTACTGCAACGCTCTTCTACTTGGTTTACCACAGAAATCCCTCAATAAACTCCAGTTGGTCCAAAATTCGGCTGCACGTGTCATCTCCAGAATGCCATCCACACAGCACATCACTCCTGTCCTCAAACAGCTTCACTGGCTTCCGGTCCTTCTCCGCATCGACTACAAGATTCTCCTTCTCACATTTAAGGCCCTCCATAAACTTGCACCTCCATACCTCACCGAACTCCTTCAAACATACATACCTTCCCGTACACTCAGGACCTCCTCTGCTTCGCTCCTCTTCACCCCTTCTGCACATTTATCAACAATGGGACTAAGATCTTTTAGCTGCTCTGCCCCTCGGCTTTGAAACACACTCCCTCAGGACATCCGGTCCTTAACAACACTGTCAACATTCAAGTCACATCTCAAAACACACCTGTTCAGACTGGCCTTCCCCTCATAATATATCTGATTTTATTGTTGCTGTTTTCTCTTATCATTTTGTACTGAATTGTTTCACTATTTGTATTCTAATTGTTTTAATTGTTTTATTATTGTTGTTGTTTTGTAATAGTTTTTTTTTGTAAGGTGACCTTGAGAGTCCTGAAAGGCACCTATAGATAAAATGCATTATTATTATTCATTATAACTAGACCCACTGTCATTATTTAAACGTTTGTGATCATTAATTTCAATCATTTTGGATAAATTATGATTTTAGCTGATGTTGCTATCATTAGATAATTTACAGTTTCCCATAGACTATAAGGCTATATATAAAATGATGGAATATTAGGGCCACAGAGAAAGAAAAAAAAAAAAATCACAGACTTCAAGAATAAAGTCATACATTTACGAGAATAAAGTCATAAAATTGTAACCCGTTGTTTTAGAAGAGAGTTGTTAAAATGAGGGCTGTGGAGCATTTCGTGGAATTGTACTTCAGTATAGTTTTCACAAACAAGGAGATACTTAATCTTTTGGCACATCAGCATCACATTGTCATAAGTATCAGGCTTTAAAAAGAATGTGCAAGAAAATGCATCTTTTCCGCAGAAAGAACCAGTCTCATAAATGTATGACTTTTTCTTTCTTCCTCAGTGTGGCCCTAATACCCCGTTGTATAAAATACACATCCCATATAAATATAAATACACATCAAAGTGTAACATTATGTTCCTTTATTGAATAAGGACACAGCAAAACAGGTAAACCATCAGCTCCTTTCAAAACTGAAGTCACACAGTGATTCTACAAGATGGAAAGCACAGAATCAAAGCATATTATACAACACAAGGATAAATACACATTCAAAGGTTGTATATAATACACTCCGCATGTCTGCACACTGAAATAAATGCAGGACAAATCCATACACATCAAATGAAAAGATAAATTAATGGATGCAGTAGCGTCCCTGCAAGCATCAGTATACAGCACAAACATCATAAGAAGCCAAATCAATTTAAATTAAATAAAAAAAACAAAAAACACACACACACAAATTCCTCTGCCACTGCAGGACATATTTAATTAAAATTCACAGCATGCGTCTCTACCACTGCAGAACATATTTAACTTAAATTTAAAGCATGCATATAAACTAAAATAATTTAACACATATTGGTCCCTCACTCGCCATTGTCAGAGCAGAAAGGAACACACCATTTTGGGCCTTCATATAGGCTGTTGGCTCACTTGACTTTACTAGGATTGAACTTTTATTTTTTATTTAAGATGCATTATCTTCTTGGAGCTGGGGGAGGAAAGGAGAATAATGATTAATACATTTGTGTTACAGTCAGCATACAGTGTGCATTGAAGGCATAACTCACCTCCCGCTCAAGATTTTTTATTTCAAGGTCCAATTTTCTAATTGTCCTCTTTTTTATTTCGGACCCCAGTGCAAGGTTTTCCATCTTTTTCTTCTTGTACTGCATATCTATATCTGCCAGTTGTATTAGGCGCCGGAGGTGGTTGTTATTATTATTAGCTCATCTATTTGTCAAAGAGTTACACAGTCTGATGGAGTTACATTTACACAGTTTCACTCATATCTGCAGTCCATTTCAATTAAAAATTCAACTGATTCATAATCAGAGTACAACTGCGTTTTTGGAGATGTGAATTAACTATTTGGATTGTAATTGTGATGTTTCAGCAGAGCGGTGAGTGTGCAATTGTGCACTACTTACGCATTCAGTCGGTCAGCAATACCTTGCCATGCTTTTTCTCCTTGCTTTATCACTGTGGCGGTGTTGCCTTTCTTTTTAATTATGTCTTTTACCTCCTCATATGCCTCCATGAGGATTTCTGCTTCCGGCGGGGAAAAGTAAGCCGCTCTACTTGCCATGGTGAATCAGTGAATCTGTGATCGGTGGCGGGGTCTATTTGAGGGAGCTGTGAGCGCGCACTTATCCAGGATTGGTTTCACCTGGCTTGATGAATCCGTGTCTGCTCATCCTGGCTTGGTCTTTTTGCAACCAATTAAGCCTGGATGCTCTTGTTTTGGATTCATTGAGCTCAGCTCAGTCACTTATCCTGGATGTCTTAATCCTACTTTTGTGCAACGGGCCCCTGGGTCTCTACACATGAACACGAACATTGAGAACATTGTTTGTGTACGCAGAGTTTACTAAAAAGAAGGTTTTTTCACCGTAGGAGCTGGATCTCCAGTGCGCTGCTGTCATGGAAGACAGAAAGTGTCGATCCTCACCGGCAGGAGAGTAATGGTGGACTGCTCCTCAAGCCTGCCTGTTAGGTCGCACTCGGAGATCGACACTTTTTGTCTGCCATGACGGGGGTGCGCTGAAGGTGCTACTGCTAATGTGAGTTGTCCAAAAACTTTCTTTATAGTAAACTCTGCGTACACAAACAATGTTCTCAATGCTCGTGTTCATGTGTAGAGACCCTGGTGATACTACGAGCAAAGTTTCATGTTGTGTCGAGCCTTTTTAGTGTTTTAAATATATATAGCAATTTTGACGCTAGCGTAAAAGTGCCCCTGCACCCCATTGAAAAATAGCTTGCCCAAAAATGAAACTATGGTAAATCTTAAAAGTGCATCTTTTGTTGTAATTATGCTTTTACACAAAGGTTTGACTCAATTGCAAATAAAGCCTTGGTTGCTTTTTGGCTGTACTTTAAATTTCACTTTGTCATACGTGTGTTTTTTAATACACTCAAAAACAGTGAGGATGTTGTAATGTTGATTCATTTTAAACTGTACTTCAGTGTCTGTTGAAGTACATTACTAGTATGCTTGAAAGAAATGTATTCCAATTCCACTTTATTTTAAGTGTGTTCAACTATAATTACAAACAGTGTACTTAAATGTTATGGAAGGTTTTCGTGAGGACTTTTTAAGATGAAAAAAGTTATCTTAATAATTGTTGGGGTTGGTATGCAAACAAAACTAAAACAACTAAGAATTGTGTCAGAGTGCACTCTACTGGATAAATAGTGCAATGACATAATTTCAAAGTAACAACAAGTCATTCTCCCTGCACTCTGTTAGAAAAAAATAACAGTTTGACAACAGTGTCTATCGGCCAACTTTTGGCTGGTAAGGATTATTATCAGATAGGCTATAAACATCTGATTAAATTGCAAGGCAGATTCATCAGTTGGGCCCTAATTACAATATAGGATTTAATTTAGATACAAATTACACTAGAACCATGACGCCTTGACGCCTGAATTTATATGCAATTATGTTAAAAAATTAATTATATGTGTTTTTGCTTTCAAGCAGTGACTAAATTAAGTGGAGATAATTAATTTGACCGTAGCACATAGAATAGTTATAAATTTGGGTATGATGCAAATTAGCGACAACAGGCATTAAAGGAATAAAAAGTAATAAAGTAGTGATTAAAACACATTTCCCATCTGAGGCATGAAACTGATTTTATTAATGCCAATATACTATTTAAATTTAAATTGTAATCTGGTTTCATGACAGACATTTAAAACTTCATGACAATGATAACAAAACAACAATAAAAAAAAATATGTGCGTGTATGTGTGTGTACTACATTCATTATTCTGTTCTGATAGCAGCTGCTCTTGCAGGAGTAGCTGCGCTAGGAAGTGTATCATTCTCTTCTTCAGTGCTGCTGTCATCACTGCTGCTGCTGCTGTGGTCACCTGGTGTTTAAAAGAAAAACACTATTGAAAAGTGCAGACATTTTTATTTACATATACACAACATGCTCTCACTGTGACATGGATGCATGCATATTCTCCTAAGTAAAAATAAACGGCAAAAATTGCATTCATATAACAACATGCTAATTCTATAATGATTACAAAGAGTTACAAGAATTGTATTTGCTATAGAAATTGTGTGGGACTGCTGAAAGCCATCTAAATATAGTATTGTTCACATGTAGCCCCTATGGCCAATATGGCCGAACGTCGCGAAAACAGAAAACTTCAAATATCTTCAAAAAAATCGGTCAAAGATACTCTATTTTGCATTTGCAAGGTCCATAGACAAACAATAAGCAGACATGTATTTTAATTTTACTATACCTTACCTCAAATAAGACAATCCATCCGCGTTTACGGTGTGACAGTTTAACTGGCGTTTATTTTAACTGGCGAGGGTTCCAGATGTGCTGGAGGTGTGGTTTGAGAATCCCGTCTGGAGAGGGGTCCTCGGCCATGTCCGCTAACCGGGAAAAACATACCGATCGCCCTGCTCATCGATCCAAGTCATGTATATGTGTATTCGATTTGACGTGGCTTGAACACTTCTATTCCACACGGAGATGCCGAGGTCTGCGACCTGCAGATCACTGTTAGACGAGCGCTACAGAGCACACAGTGACAGTGTAGGTGACTGTGACGATGCGTGTCCGAAAAAACGCAACTGTCTATAAATCGTCCAAAAGTGCGTGTTGTCGGTTTCATATCTTTGTCGTGAATAGCTGTACTCACAAACAACTCATGGGTGGAACAGTATGAGGCATTTGTTCACGCCGAGCGGCTCGAGAGCAGCGTGGAGACGCTGTTAGCTGTGGGGTTGAGTGCGCAGCGTCCAGGTTAACTTGTGACACCTGTTACCATCGAGTATTTCTTTCATTCCGCGCTGCGTTCAAATGGTTACTGAATGAAAGCCACCATTCCCAGCCGCATACATAGTTATTAAGCCGAAGTCAAGTCGATGTGAAACCTGTATAATGTCATACAGCCTGCTCGTTAAAGAGTCTACAGAGTACGTTGACATCCAGCCCGAACTCAGCGTGACGTCAGTCAGCTGTGGCAAAGCGAGAGACGTCCAGATCAACCTGTGACACAAACACCTGTACCGACCGTCGACCGTGGTTCATAGGAAAGCCCAGACATGTATCTCACTCTTCTCAAGGTATAACGACGGATATCAGAAGGGAGAAGTTGACTCCCTCTCCACAGTGTGTGTGTATGTGTGTGTGCATGTGCGCGTGCACGTCTTTTGTGCTACTGTGTTGAACAGTTTGTGAAGCATCCACGTTTTAGAATTTTGGCTGTGTTCCCCATTTGTCGTCATTTACAACCACCAAATCAACCCATGGGCACCACACCAGCCCTGTGTTACAGCAGAAAACAAATCCAACATCGTGGTGGACAATATTACATTCAAGATACAATGCCAGCCCTATGTCCTCTCACAGTACCAAGAGTGACCCACAGTTGTTACAAAAGGAAAGAGAACAGTAATGTCAGTAATGCAGGACTTTATTTTAGCGGCACAGCCTTCACAAAAGTAGTCCCGCACAGTAGATCAACCCATGTGGTGTAACACTACATGCAGCATGTGGTTCACTCAATCTGAACGGGAAACACATGATTTTGGCAAACAGGTAAGCTATTTTGCGCCGCTGCAGCGGCTCCCTGCGCGTCTCTTTACATGAAAATGAATCTTTTTTTATCATCATCATCATCATCATCATCATCACTGTTTTAGGCCTACAGTGATTCTGATATTCTCCGACGTAAAATGTTCAGCCTACACACAGAATTGTATCTGTTTTTATCAAGTTGTGATTAACTGAATGATCCTGAGTTAACAGCATTGGATTTTAAGCTCAAGCCCGGGGTTGATCGCTGTATGTGGTTGAGGATAAAAAAAGGATTAATTTACTGGAGTGGACTAAAATAAAATGTAAATTGTCCTGTGTTTTGGGGGTTTTTTTTGGGTTGTTTTTTTCCCAGCCTGCCACTATGTGTTTTATTTATTTTAAAATGAGGCTACTTTTTATTTGGTATATTTTCACATTTTTATTGTAGGCTACCTCTTACAAAAATGGCTCTTTTGATAGTGAAGTTTGCTGACACCTGCCCTAACTTCTGGTGAGGAGTCAACTTCTCCCTTCTGATATCCGTCGTTATACCTTGAGAAGAGTGAGATACATGTCTGGGCTTTCCTATGAACCACGGTCGACGGTCGGTACAGGTGTGTGTGTCACAGGTTGATCTGGGCGTCTCTCGCTTTGCCACAGCTGACTGACGTCACGCTGAGTTCGGGCTGGATGTCAACGTACTCTGTAGACTCTTTAACGAGCAGGCTGTATGACATTATACAGGTTTCACATCGACTTGACTTCGGCTTAATAACTATGTATGCGGCTGGGAATGGTGGCTTTCATTCAGTAACCATTTGAACGCAGCGCAGAATGAAAGAAATACTCGATGGTAACAGGTGTCACAAGTTAACCTGGACGCTGCGCACTCAACCCCACAGCCAACAGCGTCTCCACGCTGCTCTCGAGCCGCTCGGCGTGAACAAATGCCTCATACTGTTCCACCCATGAGTTGTTTGTGAGTACAGCTATTCACGACAAAGATATGAAACCGACAACACGCACTTTTGGACGATTTATAGACAGTTGCGTTTTTTCGGACAGGCATCGTCACAGTCACCTACACTGTCACTGTGTGCTCTGTAGCGCTCGTCTAACAGTGGTCTGCAGGTCGCAGACCTCGGCATCTCCGTGTGGAATAGAAGTGTTCAAGCCACGTCAAAACGAATACACATATACATGACTTGGATCGATGAGCAGGGCGATCGGTATGTTTTTCCCGGTTAGCGGACATGGCCGAGGACCCCTCTCCAGACGGGATTCTCAAACCACACCTCCAGCACATCTGGAACCCTCTCCAGTTAAAATAAACGCCAGTTAAACTGTCACACCGGCTTCGACTCGCTAGCGCCAAAATCGGAAGTGACCACGATCGTCAACCGGATGTGGCTCCCACTTTGACTGGTCCTACGAGAAACCAGTGATTGCAAAACGTTCCTAGGTCCGTATCGAAGAGGAATGAACCGACATTGGGTGAACACATGCACTATCTCAGCTGTATTCTGAATAGAAGCGGTTTGAGGCGAATTCGCGACGTTAAATAATAGGCGAAAAAAGGTGTACCTGTAATGTATTTATATAAAGTGCACTATAGTACAGTTAGTTTAGGGTGTGTTAAAAGCATCATGCCTCTAAACTTATTTACGGATAGTTCAAGTCTTAGTGTATCTGTAATGTACATTTGAACATGTAATTGTATGGAAAGGTATTTGTAGTTAATTTACCATTGGGGAGTAGACTTAAATTCAACTTAGTACACTTGAATTAAGTATACTTAATATATACCATAATCATGTATACATATTATTAGTAATGTACTTAAAGTGTACTACTTAAAGTGGTTCTTGGAGTACACTGATAATAAATTGCTAATAAACTGTCATCCTACAAAGTGTCCTGGGAATACACTTATATAAAATATAAGAATTACTCACAGTGCTTCAAGTATGTCAGAAAGGGTATTTTTTATTGAATTTTTAAAGCAATGCATTTAACTTACACTACAGTTGTCCCATTACAACGTAACTCTTTAGCAGTCCTTCAAGAGCATACAAATATACTTTAAGTTGTTCCAAAATAACACATTAAATATGCACCTTACAATACAATTAAGATGTAAATACACTGACAAAAATGCAACTTATGTATATATTTTTTTCCACCTGGGAATGTTTAAAACATTAATGAAAGGCAGGTTATAAGGATGTAATTTACATTCACATTGTTAATCACCCAGGAGGCTAACTTTGTGCCATCAGATCATCCAGAGGTGAACATGTTTGAGTTGCTGATCATGCTCCTTGCAATTTTGTCAACAAATTTCATCTTAGAAAATTCAGCAGATGGCAGATATGATGTCACTTTTTCAAAAGGCCGTTAATAGCTTTGATTTCATCAGAGGAGAGAGGAGAAAGATTGTAGCCTCTCAACTCAGGTTTTCCTGCGAACAAACAAAAAGACACACCAAAATTACCTTTCAGAAGACTGCTGGAAGGACATTCAATGTAGTGACAGACGTGTTTTGATTCAGCTATCATGGCGTCCAAAGGAGATATTTTTCACAAAATAATAGCAATTGAAATGTTTCCGATGTATTGCATTTTATTGAGAAATCTGCCTTTCCTCCAAAGAAAACATTAAGGCTTTCCCTTATTCCAACTGGCTTTCCAGAGGAATTGGGAGTAAAACCCTTCCCTGTTTATTTTTTCAAGTCAATCTTAGTTAGTGCAGACCAGATGTTTCCACTTCTGCTTCCAACATCTGTAGCCCTGGGAGACATTCCTTTTAATGACACATCATAATAAACTGAAGGTCTATTAGAAAATGGTTTATTTTCTGTGCAAACATATTTTAGCGGAGAAACTATTTCAGAGTAGGCTGCAAACATATTTTGGACATGATGACTGAGATTGTACTTGTTCCTTTCAGCATCCGCATGGCCAAAAAGTTAAATTTGAGAAGACAATTGATCCAATTGTCATACATTTTAGAGGGAATTCCAATCGAAAAGCCTGTAACATATCTTCTTCAGAGACTCAGGTGAATGCATGTTGTCTGTTGATGGACTCAAATAAGTATCCTGCCTAAGCAGAGTCAGTAGAGTCAGCCAAAACACTGTAAAAGTCTCCCCCTCAATGACCTCCTCTGCCCTCTTGTTAAAATGACACTTTTGCTATGGAACACATTGCTAAGCGAGACAGGAAATAAGTTTTGCATTTGAGTACCAGCTGACATGCTTCCCATTAGGGCTGGGTATCACCAGGTACCTCGCGATACGATACTATCACGATATTTTGCCCACGATAACGATAATAAAACGATACAGCGATTCTGCGATAATCGATATATTGCAAGGAATTTCATCCACGATACATCACGATATCTGTGTCACTGAAGAAATTCAGAATTTATTGACTGCACTGAATCCATTTCACAGGAATTACAAAACATTGTCAATCAATTTCACATGAATGACAGCCAAGTAAACAAAGAGTATATTGCACAGTGTCTCTTCTTAACACACACACTGACTACAACTATCATTAAGTATCTATATGTGTGGGTTTCAGAGATACTTAAAACATTTTTTTTTATTTCATTTGGTTGTATACCTATGTTTGAATAAAGATAAAGCTGTCCTCCGAAGAGGGGTGGTGGTGGTGGGCCAAAAAAAAAAAAAAATGTTTTTTTTTTCTTTACATTTTTAAATATCGATATTTGGCACCAGTGTATCGATAACGTACCTCAAGACGAAATATCGCTATATATCGTAGTATCGATATTTTGGCACACCCCTACTTCCCATAAATGTATTATTTCGATCAATCATGCCTGCTGGATACCCAGAGGTGGAGACTAGAAATCCAAACTGAAATGGCATAAAGTATTGAGGGGCTTACTGGTGTGTCCCTCAGCATTAACTAAATTCTGATAGCTAGAGATTATGGTTGAAAACTGGCAACGTTCCCTAGTAGCTGCTCTGTTTTTGGATGTGGAAAAAGCATTTGATTCTGTTAGTAGGAGTTATCTTATTTTTACCTTTAAAGAATTTGGATTTGGACTTTCCATAAGGAAGAAAACGAAGTATCACCAGCTGCTGTGACAAAATTGGTTAGGATGGACAAGAGTAACTGAAAACCATCAAAAGGCGAATATGCAATGAATGAGAAGCTGCTGGGCTACACTGGGCCGTACAGGTGTGATCAGCTATAAATCTTGTTGAATTGCAGCAGCTGTTACAGTACCCTATAAATCTGCACAACAAAAAGACTTGGGGAAGCCACTGTGCCTCTGGCTATAGTTCACCAAAAAAGAAATTCCTACATGTGACTCTCCATGAAACCATCAAGTTGTTTTCTTAAATGTCTGTTTTTGTAGTGGTAATCTATGTACAACTGGTAATTAGTGAGCTTTAAATATGCCTAGCTACTGACACAGACATTAGTGTTAATCTTTTAATTTAACTCTCAGGAAGTAAGCGATTGAGTTTATTCCCCAAAATATCAAATGTCTCCTTTTAATTAGCATGCTGCACATGGCCAGTTGACCAACCAAAATACTTTTCATACCTTGCATCTCATTGAGACGATTGACTTTTGCTTTCAGTCCTTTACGCAGGTTATTTATTTCCATATCCAGCTGCTTTTGGTCTATGAGAAAGTTAAAAAGAGTTCAGGATGATCACATATGTAGCAACAACATGTGTATAACCAATGTATTAATATTCACAGTTATAGCAGAAATCTACCTATTATGTTTAGATTTTACTAACTGATATATTTACCTTTCTGAATCATCTCCATCGTCTTCAATTTGGAAAATTTGATAAACACGCTTCCAAAACAAACCTTCACTTTCTCTGCAAATTACGGTAACATTTAAAAATACATCAACATCAGCAAACATGATTACATTTACATTTAGGGCATTTAGCAGACGCTTTTGTCCAAAGTGACCAACAGTAATTCATACATTCATACACAGATGGAGGTGGCTGCCATGCAAGGCGTCGACACACACACACACACACACCAGACGCATGGACACTTGCAGACATGCAGACCAAGGGAATCGGACCAGCAATCACATGTATAGACATGACTTACAACTGTTGTTTCCACTGTTAAATCAATGAGACAATTATGTTCATGACCTAAGCCATTTGCAGTAACAGCTGTGAGTGACAACATCCTGTTATGAAAAGTCAGTCACCTGAATCTGACACTTCATTTTTCAGTGAGTTCAATGCCTCTCTGTTCCTGTTTCTCTTTGTGTCGAGGTCCACTATCTGAAACATCAACAAAGAACGTTAGTTTAAAAAATCGAAGATAGCCCGTGCACAGCAGTACTCCTCTTCTGTGTGAGACAGCACAGGGCAAATCACATTAATCAAGAACCTATGTTACAGAACACACCAGGGAATGATTGATACTATTTTATTAACAGTTGTATTAAAACAAGAGGGCGTGAACTATGTGTTTCGCACGTAGCTTAATCCGTTACACTGTCAAACGTTAGTTTTACAAATTTACAGTAGCTTTCAACTGATTACTATTTTGTAAAGTATTTTCACTGTTAACAAAATAGTAGCATCTGAAATGCTTCCTTCCACATCCACTGGATTGGATCGCAGACAGCTAAATTTGCAGGTTATCATCAAATAAAGAAAACTTCAAGGAAAATGGTTCGTTTAATACTTATTTCCTGTCTGATATTATTAAACAACAGCCATGGGAACTGTATTACTGCCATGGCCGTTGACTTTTCCAGGTTGCATTATTCTAGTTGTCTGTTGATGTTTAATATTACTGCTAATTGTAAGCTGTAGATTGTTATGTTATCTCGCAACGTGCATTTTATCGTATGGTGTTAGCTTATATAACACAAGCTACCAAGCTAAAATGTGGTCAAAATAAATAAACTTGGTCCACGAGTCCACTGTTTAGCTATTTAGCTTGGGTGCTAACACTGTCGACATGGTTCCGTAAGCTGATTAGTCAATTAACCTCAATGTATTAACTATCTTATTCTTACTAAGATAGTTTTTAGTTACCTGTTGTTTTGTGGTGAGAACATCTTCAGCTGCTACCTCCACTTCAGTCAAATATTCCAAAACTCGCTTGGATTCACCGTCCATGGCTGCTGTGTCGCAATGAAAATACGTCCGGTCTGAAACAACGAGTGGAGACCCAGAAGGCCGCCCTGGAGACACATGATAAAAAAAAATCCCCGCTAGCAGTTACTGCAGAGATGTTACTTAATCTCCTCGTGTTTTGGCACAAAATGGATCAAGTAATGTTACTGACATTTACTATGCGTGCATAAAAAGATACACCATAGAGTCAGTGGAAGTATATTCTGTTATATTTACTGTTCTTATTCAATAGCAATACGTATTTTCCCCTTTATTATTGAGAGCTGTAAATTCAGCAGACATAATTGTTTTCCTCAGGATTTTGGCAACTTAATTCCTTTCACATTTTGTGATGTGAACTTATTGTATATTCCTTATATTTCTTATTCCTTGTTTTCTTTTAAAGATCTAAATAAGCCAGTCTGTCATTTAGAAAGGTGTAGCTACACAGAGATCTGATATTTCAAGGCTGCAAAAGGAGACAGAAACTTTCATGGTAGTTATATGTTTATTATGTTTCCTAAAGGGGAGTTTCAATCCCTCAGATTTACTACAAACATATAGGCCTAGCATTAGACATTCACTCTCTCTCATTTTTTTGGGCCATAATGGCATTTTTCTGACAATGGTCGCCTGTCCTTGGTTATCATATATGTACTTTATAACTGAAAAAACCTCCCCTCTTTCTCAAAACTGCTCCAGCTCTGTTCAGTTGCATGGGGGCCATGAGTAAACAGCAATATGGAAGCCCTGTCACTACATTTGTAATGGAATGTTGTTTTGGAGGCAGTATGACTATAGCTTCCTGTGTGTAGTGGTCATCTCTCTGTAAGATCTCAGCAGTTCAGTTGTCTTAAAGATTGCAGTGGAGCATTCTTCATTATTTTCCTCTCCTCTTCCTCACTAAACTTCCCTCCAACTTCTGCTGCAAAGAAAAACATTTCCCTGTCGCAATGCTGCCACCATCAGGTTTCATTTTGGGGATAGTGTGTTACTGCTGTGGTGTTTGATATAAGCTCACACTTGAAGAAACAACCAAAACAAAAAACTGACAATATTGTAATGCCATATGGATTGTGTAACTGTTGCATGTCCAGGAATCTTAAAAAAAAACAATGGAGAAGCAACAGAGGACTGGGACCACACCAAGACATTTCTACATCTTTTTCTAATGACTTTAAATAAATACAGCTGTCAATTGTTTAGGACATTTAAATAACTTTAATTATTAAGTTGTGTTTTTGACAAACCAAAACAGAACCACTAAATAAAACAGGTTGTGTGTTGAAAAAATCCTACATACAAATATATACAGAATGTCTTGTGCTCACAAAAGTCATTGGATTTATTATTAAAAAAAGACTTTCATATAAATACCCACATGCTGGTTTATTAACAGTGTACATTTACTGTTACATTAACTTAACTCGAAATTAAAGCATTCATTCAATTGAACATAAAAGCATGACTACAATTAGGTGAGAAAGACAGAAAATGGCAAAATATAACATCCAGTAGTGGAAAAAATACAATCTTACTACACTTTCTGTCAATCTATTCAAATGAGGAAAATATTAAATATGATAACTGTCTCTGTGTCATACACATACATAGTACTCAAGTTGCTGTCATGTTACTAATTCAACCTGTTTGCCTCGGTTTGTAGGAGAATTTTTGGTTCCAGGTAAATTGTCCATTATTGCAGTGACAGCATCTGGTTTGATTTCCCATTCCTTGAGCTCAGCTCTTTTCCTCCGCTCAGCTCCTCGTCTTCTACACTCAGAGCCACTCCGTCTTTTCTGTGATGCAACCTGATGTCTTTCTACTCCACCTCTTCTCTGCTCTGAGCCACTCCTCATCCTACAACCCCTTGTCCTGTAGTCACACATATCCCCCGATGCTTCCAAACTCTCCCCTCCAGCCCCAACACTTGAGTCCCCGTGGGACTCAGCAGCAGTGGAATGAGGCTTTGTGTTAGCACCTTTAACAGGGTTGCGAATGTTTCCCAAGGCCTGCATCCTCCTCAGGTGGCTGTCGGTCCTTACATGGCTGCTGAACCCCTGAGTCTGCGATGTGTAGCTCCGGTCTGAGGAGTGCACCCGGCTCTCACTGTAGCTCCTTCTCGGGAGCGATGTGGGCCCATTTCTCTCCAATGTGGGACTCTGTCTGGACTGACGAGTGTGGCTGTGGGTGGAGCGGCTGCACAATGGGCTAATGGTAGAGTAGTGGGTGCGGCATAGGGTGCAGGCACAGCCGGAGAGCAGGGCAGAGTGACTGGCCAGAGACGAGAAGAAGGTGAGGGGAAAGGCACGCTGACACTGGAGGATGCACTTGGGAGAGCTGAGGCGTGACGAGGCAGCAGCAGGTGACCTGTGGCAGCTGGATGCAACATCTGACTTCCTGTTCTCCTCCTGGGAGGTCTGAATCTGGTGCCACTCCAACTGAAGCAGCCTTTCCAGGTACCTTTCCAAAGGTCCCACAGGCCTGGGCCGAGTGGCCCCACGGCCCTCCATGTTGTAAATGACAGCCAGCTGACTGAGGCTCCAGGAGTTAAAAGGTGGAGGGAGACAGTCTGGGTGGTCAAAGCCACCATGGCAGCGTCCTCTGGGCTTCTGGTTGCAAGCAGAACAGTCTTCAGCCTCAATGACCTCTGGCCTCTGCTCAAGCTGCGGTAGAGCCCGACAAGAAGGCGACGTAGCAAGTTTCTCTGACACAGATAAGTCAGTGTCACTGTCACATTCTCCATGGTCACTCAGATTTCCTACCACTGGGTTTGGTGACAGTCTGTCCTGAAGATCAGGACTTGAATCAGTCAGGCAGTGGCAGGGAAAAGCTGATGAATGTCTGCTCCTTCTGAAACCTGTGTGCTTTTGTTCCCTGTGATGAGCAGCCAGCTGCACCCTTAACTCCATCTTGCTCAAGGCATGGGACATTGACTCTGTGGCCCCCTGAGCACTAGAGAGAAAGGTAAATGATATTGTCATAGCATCCAGGTAACACAGAATGGATAGAAATATACACAAACAGCAATCTCACCTGTGTTGAGTAGTGCTGCATTTGGTTGAGGTAGTGCTAGGCTTGTGCTTCCATCCTTGATGCAGCCTCTGTGACCACAAACAGTCACGTATTCTTTATACACACCAGTATAGTCCCTGTACATTAATGCTGCAATTTTTTAATTATCTTTTTTCCTTTTTTGACAATTCAATGAATCGTTTTATGTATGAATATAAGACAATTGAGAAGAATTACAATTTCTCAGGGCTCAGGGTGACGTCTTCTATTTACTTACTCAATTTACAGTCAAAACATAATATGCCTACAAGCTTTTTTGCATTAATGTAATTCATTCTGAAGTCAATACTGATTGCAAAGAGCAGAAAAATGACACCATCCATGTATGTCCGTTATAGATGCCCTATAATCTTGCTTTCACCGTGCTATTTTGTTTGAAAGGAGACAGTTTAAACCTGACATTAGTGAGTAACAAAACCTGCCTGGTTATCAATACAGCCGAGTATTTCATAGGTCTGAGATCCTGGTTTCTAGGGCAAATTACGGATTCGTATGGTTGTTTTTTGTATTTGGGCAGTTGCCAGGCTACTAGTTTTAGCCATGCTGCTAAACAACAATGGTGCCAACAGTCTCACCTACTTGGATGTGAAGTGGGCAAGGATATTAGAACATTACTTCTCTCTTTTACTACATGAGCAGGGGGAGGAGAGACATGGAATATAGCTATTCAACACTTACTTTAATACAAAAATACATCACTTAAGGCAGCTCTAACTTATGTCCTTTTAAACTGTAATGAAAATAAATATACTTAAATACTGTACTTGAATTTATAAAGATCCACAGCATTTTGCGAAGAGTTGTATAAAACAGAGGGAAACACATTTTTTAGAAACACCAATCAGCAAATGTTTGGCATTTCTGCTTGATAAATGATGAATAAATTATCAGAATGGCTGGCAATTAATTGTCTGTTGTTTTCTAATGAATAATGGACTGTGATGTCAGTTACCTTCACACTTACCTTCTCATTATTGCTCTCTTGACTTGGCAACGTGCACTCTGGCTGCTGTGACTTCTTTTGTGCCTGCCGCCTACCCATTTTACTGCTAGAAAGATGAGAAAAAAAAAGAATGATTAAACATAACCATTTACCCACTAACGCAATAGGAAAAAAAAACCCTATTGGATTACAGAATAGAAACAGGAATACACTGCCGACATGGCGGTTTTGTTATCACCCATGAAGCGCAGAGCCATTCAGAGAGCTCAGTGCTGATACAACAACATGCTACCGCGTCGCGACAGTGCACCTGGAAACATGTGTCCAGAGGCCCTGGAGCAGCTCTGTCTGTCTGCACCATTTCTTACTGAATATCAAATAATAGACAACGTTACCTGGACACATTAGGCCTGCTGTTGCTCCACGACACCGTCTTCTTCCAGTCCCTCTCCCTGATAGAAACCCTCTCCAGACGTTGTTGTGGCATTCGCCCCTGCAGTATGGTGCCCATCCCCGCTACACAGAAGGCACCAATCAAACGACCGAGTGGGCTTTTCATGTGAAACACAACGCTGTGCTCATAACGACTGTGGGTTGTAGTGCTCAAGATGCGCCCCTTTTCGAAAACATGTCTGATAAACGGTTCAGCTGCCGTCCAGCAGAGAGCAGTGCAGATCCTCACAGTACAGTGTGATGCTCTTCCTGCTCACCTTACAGGGTGGGAGCACGAGCCTTCAGAGAGGCAGAAAGGGAACACATCAGATAATGTTAGACATTACGCTCATCCGAGGTGCATTACACCGTGGCTGGAAATGACTGCAGTCCGCCACAAAGATTGCGCGTTTCACGGCACAACGCCTCGATGGGCTTCATGGTGCATTCAAGAGCACGTCATAAACTCAAAAATATCGAATGTAGAGCTGGGCGATATGGCCTAAAAAATTACTCACCGATTTTTTCACACCATACTCGATTTACAATTTCAATTTTTTATCCTTCTCAGAAACAAACTGCAAATGACAAAGAAAATATTAAAAGCATTGCTTTTATGCTAATGCTTTTATTGTAAGCAAAACTGACCTGCCAATTTAAACAGCGCACCCTTGTGTCCCTTTTGGATAAAATGCTTTTGTAAACATACATGTCATGTCAGATTGCATGTTTTTAAAAAGCAGATCAGTTTCCCCATTGGGATTGATAAAGGGCCTGTCTCCTACCTCTGCCTTGAGGCCCTGTTGCGGCTTCGTAGCAAAAACCTGGGGTCAAAAGTGTTCAGCTTGTGGATGAACCTCCAGCTTTTCCACTGTATATACAGGCACAATGTCACGCGACTGCAGCCGTAAAAACTGTCCACTGAGCCCTTTCTTGTCATACTGGACACCAGGGGCGTCACTAGGAGTGCAAAACATCCAGGGCTTTAGCCCCGTAGACAGTAGCCATTGTTAGACAGGGCTCCAAGCCACCAATTTGCCCGTCCTTTTGGCGGCTCTGTCTGCGGTTTTAGACCGAGGCCGGAAAATTGGGGATCTGTTTTGGTCCGCTGATTTGCCGCCTTGGAGGGTACACTTATTTCCGCCTCGCCCGCTATCTAAAAACGAAGCGGCAATGTGCCGGCCTCTGCTTGAGGTGGGCGGAGGTGTCGATGACCTGCACTGTTGTGCGACCCACAGGGAGTTTTAAAAGCAGGAAACAGCTGATCACAGCAGTCAGTCCATCATTTCATCCACAGACATTAAGATGAGCAACTGGACAGCCGCTGAGATCCAGGAGATGCAAGCATCTCCTCGGTCTCTGTAGCTGTTGTGTGGTTGTGGTTGTGTTAGCTTGTTGTTGTGTTGGCAAGCTAAGACCGGTCGCTACTTTCAAATTAAAAGCCCCTCGCTAATGGGGTGCAATGTAAAGCTCTCATTTTGAAGACAAATTCATTGTCACTGTTCACAGCCCAACTTCGAGTTTCACGTCACGTCACATGTTTACACCTACCTCAGAGGCGGCTTTTGGAAAAGAATATTACGCCTCTGTTTTAGGAAGACAGGCTGGCACATTGCCGTCCTTACCTTGGAGCAAATGTGCCGCCTTTTCTATCTAAAAAGGGCTAGTGTTGCCTCAGCTACCTTGAAAAAGTTATCTGATTACTGATTACTCCTTTAAAAAGTAACAAGTTACTTAGTTACATTCAGCAGCTGCCGACAACACCCCCACCACCTCAACATTTATATGACAACCGGTTTTGGCCATACTCACTTTATTGGAAGTGCATTTTTAACAGTAACGCAAAGCACAGCATTGATACCAGGGTGAGTCAACCATGTTTAAGTGTAGCATTTCCTCTACAACATACCACCCGACCAACTTCTTCAAACTCTCCCCCACTTACTTGTTTTGCACCAAAGTCCAGCTTTTGTTGTTTAGGTGGTGGGGGACCTCCTGCAGAAGTCGAGGCTGTGGCTTTGCTTACAGCTCTCTACTTAACACCACCTGGTGGGACTAGCTCTGTAAACTTAACTGTGCAGCGACTCCAAATTTTTCTTCAAATCTGACATCTTGTCGCCAGCACAGAGTGTACAATGAACCTAAATATTCTCATCTTTAGCTGACACAAACTCAAAATAATGACTGTATTTCCAGCCTGAAACGTGCATCTCTCTCCTCCCTCCATTGTTGTTTGTGTTTGTGTCGCTGCGTGGTGTTACATGTGAGCAGAGGTAGTCATTTATGTGCCCCCCCCCCCTTATGCATCATGCTCTCCCAGAAAAAATGTAATTTGCACCATGTGTAACAGAGAATATTTAGCAAACATGATCCACACACACTCTGGTTAGCACACATTTATTGTAATAGCCTTTATCGTAACAAAAATACAACAGAAAGGCAAGCGTAAAAGGTTTCAGACAACATCTGCCGCAACAGCACAGACTACCCTGTTCTATAGCAAAGGCACAAATCGAACAGTGGGGCCGAGAAACAAATTCAACAGAAGCATCAACACAGCAGCAGAAAACCCACAGGTGTGTGAGTGTGTGCATGGTGACCTCTCACAGACCTGAAAATTCCCTCACAATAAGTGTCTTATCTTAATCGTATATACAAATTTACAGCACATTTCTGTGTCATGAGACTCCATTTGTCCTAGAGCAAAGATCATCTTAACAAAAAGAAAAAGATTCTAATTCCAATTTTCTTTATATTTCTTGCAGACATAAGCCTTACTTGTGTGGGAGAATTATTTTGGTGCTTAGAAAAGTCTTAGCATCACAATATCAGTGGAATATTTGACTGAAATATTAGATAAATGTAAAACAAATATCTCAAATGAAATGGTTTTGGAGTAGAATTGAAAAAAGCTTCTTCAAACTCTGCTTGGTAAAACGATTCATGCACCAAAAGCTGTGGTGGTTCCCCAGAGAAACCATGATTATCTTCAGATAAACTGAATGGTTTGTGGTTAATTAACCTTCACAGGGCTCTCTTCCTTGCTTTGATAGCTGAGAAGTCTTTGATGAGGCTGGCAAATTCCAGTTTTCTGAGAACATCACTCTCAATGGACAGCAGAGACAGATGATTGAGTCTGTTTTGAGAACAAACACTCTATGCAGCAACAGGTGATGCACTCACGGAGGGATTAGCGGAGGCTAGCATATTGTGTCTAACTCCCCGGACACTGGAGGTCAAAGCCGATGTGTCCGCTGGCTCTGTAGTGGATGTGCCCGCTGTCTCACCCTCCTCACTAGCTTGAGAAGATGACGAACCGCGGTGGTTGCGGTCAACATCCTCCACCTCCGCATCTTCTTGACCCCGACAGCGAGCAGCCTTAAAATATCGAGTTAATTTGGGAATCTACGCTAATAGTTCTCTGTCCGTTTATTCTTTCTCCCGCTGCACTTTTCCACTGGGCTTTTTGTCAGACAGTTTGCCGCCGCAAAATTTTGGTTGACAGGCCGGTGATGTAGGTAGGTCAAATCGAATCAATGAGCGTGATTGGATGAGTTTAATGCTTTTTTGTTATTTTATTATGGACCAAAAGAGGTCAATTAATTTTTCCAGTGTATTTTCCAGTGTATCCAGTGTATTTAAATTTCTCAAAAATAATCTGACCAATTCAAGGACCCCTCCACACGTGGGGCCCCTAGGCTGCAACCTAGGGAAGCCTGTGCACTAATCTTACGCGCACGTGAGTTGTCCTCATGCGTAAAACATGACTTGTCACTAATGTGACATCACTCCCCAAGACACAAGAAGAAAATAAAACAAAAATATATATTTTAACTAAGGAAATGACAAAAATAATAGTAATGCCCGGTGACTTGAATTAACTTTAATCTGATTACTTGTTTAGAAATATTAATGCGTGAGATTAGGGGAGACCGGGGATGGTTGTAACACTTTTTGTCTCAGCTCCTATAACTTGCAGAATGTTTGTGGTAGGGCACTCAAATTTTGACACAAAGTACCCTTGTTTGTCTACTACAAATAGCAATGTTGTTCACTTCTCCAACTATATCACATAATTTATTATTTGATGTCAAATGCAAGGAGTGCCATTGTTACCCCTACCCCACTACCAGGGTATGTTGTAACACAACCTGGGGTCAATTGTAACAGTAAGATTGAATAACTAAAAACTGAGACCATGCCACAAAATATGCATCAATATAGGTTTATTGTGCATGTGCCAACACTAAAGCATCTTCCTGTGCTTCACTAAGAAAAAAGATAACTCATCACTGATGGCTAAATGAAGAACAGTGTCAGTGGTGTGGATCCTAACATTAGAAGAGCTTTCTTAAAGATTTTTGTGATAATACCTATGAATGTTATACACATGAAAATGGAAACCTTCAGCAGGAGGTCAGAAGTAGCTCATAGTCCGCGTAAAATCACAGGAAGATGTTTGATAATTAGTAAAACAACAAACATGCACACTGTGTCAGAGGGATCAGAGTCACAGTGGTGACAAGTGTATGTAGGATTTTCAGGGGTGCAGTTTTTCATGGTTCTAGAACTCGCAAGTTACACTTTTCTTTGGGTTTGGAATTTGTTGTGCATCAAAGACTTTTTGACTGCTGTGATAGCCCACACTGGGCAGCTTTCTATCCAGAGTAGGGTAGATGAAATATGTGAATTGTGATTCAGGGATGGTTGTAACATTTTCTTATAAGGTGTTGCAACCATCCCCACCCCTGTCAGCTGTTGTTTAGCTAGCTGTATCAGCATGGTTGTTTGAAATTAGCATAGATGAAATGACTCATATTTTAAAGTAGAACCTACTCTTTAAACTAACATAAGTTGCTTAATTCAAACATTAACAGTATCAGTACTAATCCAAATTTAGACTTGGTCCAAAAAATTACTTTGTTACCTGAAAATGTATGTTTTAGATCTAAAATCTGCATACTTTTTCTCACAACCATGCAAATTCACATGCAAGATCAGGGAGAGAGTGGTTCCACATGAAATTGATGACATGACTCTTACGTTATCCCTCATTGGTGAAAGTGATGCTGTTACAGCTATCCCTTTGTTTCAACCATCCCCGGTCTCCCTTACTTGTTACTGAAAAAAGTTGTCAGATTAGAGTAATGCAGTACCTGCATCACTGTCTGCAGGTAGAGTCTTTCTTTAATGGGGGTCCCCTTAAATGCCTCCGAAAAAATATTGAAAATTGGGTTGTTGAAGATGCAATTTCAGCGTAGTTTGAGAAGGAAAGGAAGGCCAATCGTTGGGGTCCTCATCGTCATAATAACAAATAAAGCTCATTTTCCCTCACTAAAGGTCTACTAAGTAATGTATGAGTAAAGATATTATAGCATGTAATAAGACCTGTGCTGTGTGCATAGAGCAGGTACAACATTCCCTATTATAATTACTTAGTTTCACTGTCTATCTGAATTAGACCTACATTAGGCTTTGTGGGGTATTAAGAGAAAAAAAATGTAATTTAAAAGAGACTACACACCTAGACTACACCCACAACCACAATTAAATTTTTCACGAACCTGAGCTGATCGAAGGGGCTATTTTCATCATTGGGCAATTATATTTGATTTTTTCTCTTTTTTAAAGGCAGAGAGATCTGGGGCTATTCCCAAAACATCTGGGCTATAGCCCCGAATACCCAGGTCTAACGACGCGCCTGAACAGCTGGATGTCTTTTTAAGGTGATTGTTATTGTCTTTACAGCTTGCTGTCCCCAAGTGGCATAAACAGATACATTAATGCAGCCTTAAGCACATCAATGGATCCAAAATACAACACACAAAAAACAGACATTCTTATAAGTCTAAAGGAAGTAGTATTTATTCATGATACAGCATAACCACAGCAAAAGTTCACACCAGTTCAGTGTTTAATAATTGTACAAGCAAAGTCTTTATGTTGCAGGGAGTGTGGTTTTACATGTCTTCAATTTTAGTTAACATTAACACATAAAAGTTTTTTCCTCCTGGTCCTTAGCCTAATGCTCTACAATGGGTGAAAGTGGTATTAGCAGGGTTGGTAGTCTTTGGAGCCCCTTTCATCACAGTCTTCCCTGTGTCCATTGAGAAGGTCCCGCCATCTCCATTTTTCCAAAGTCAAAGGTGATGGCTTTGAAGCACTCTGATATCAGTGGTTCCAATTCTTCAAAATGACTGCTAATAAATGCTGAGAAAACAGGGAGAGCAGTTAAACAGTAACTTATTTCAGTTTCAGGCTAACATGCAAGCCAAACCCTATGCAGTAAATCATTTCAACAATAGACCATCTTTCAATAGGATTACACAAACCACAATGCCCGTCAACTTGTTCACCCTCCATTTATACAGCAATATATTGTGATCATTTCTCTTGAAATACAATTATTGATACACTCGCAAGTGATTATGTGATTATGTGATTATCGTCGGAGCTCTTTGGTTTCGTGACGCCAGCTGTCGACAGTACTGCGCCGTGGCAGACTCAAAACGCAACCGGTGGGGGTTGCTAGACAGTGGAGCAAAACCGGAGTGGAGCCCAGCGGACAGGCATCTGGTTGAATCTTGAGGTTAGTCCGGTTTACCTGAACCACGTCAACTAAAATGATTAAATAATAATCATCAGTTGTACAAATTCACAATGACATCAAAGAGCATTAAAGCCCCCTCCAGTTAGTGTTTGTTCCTGTCGAACAGTCAATGTTTTTCATCAAACAGAGAATGAGGGTGTGATTAACAATCATAGGTAGTTATTACCATAGCAACCGGTATTAAAAATATTGAAATACACTGGAGGGGTTCTTAAAGGATTGCAGAATAGAACTGACATTGAGTTAATAACATCTTCTAATACTAGGGAATACTGTGAATGCATTCATACCAATTTCCCCTGGAAGATTTATGAGCTTTACGATCAAAATAACCACATGAAAGGCAGTGTTGCCAACTTAGCGACTTTCTCGCTAGATTTAGTGACTTTTCAGACCCTCTTAGCGACTTCATTACTAAAAAGCGACTAGCGACAAATTTAGCGACTTATTCAGATCATCAGGGGAAAGGCAAGAAATATATTATATTGTAATTCACATGCTGCTCAGAGTCATCGCAGTCCACTGCTCCTCTGCAGCAGTGCCAGGGTCCCTAACCTCTCGCGTGGCTGCGCAGGCAGCAGTCCAGTGTGTGAGGGCAGGTTGGGGCAGGCAGGAGCGGACGCTACGGCCGCTCGCTCTTTGGATTTGAGACCGGATAGCTGCCGTTAACTCTGTTTTGATCAGTTAATTCTCCGACTTCTTTCGCCGTTCCACTGGTACTTTACCGGTGATAACCTTAAGCTGCTGAGTCTAGATCACGTTTGATCTTCTCTCTCACCCTTTCTCCAGATTAGGATGCATTTAAAAATGCACATAGTTCGTTTGATATTCTCGCCCCCTTTACTGTTTTTACTTCAAATATATTTGTCCCTGTAGTGAGTTGTAGTGTGATTATTTGGTAAAGATTTCTCTATCAATCTTTTGCTTAAAATAATCTCCCCCTCACTGCATGAGACACAACCAGTTAAGTATTATGGAAAATGGTAAGTGATTACGTCGTCAATATGTAAATGAGCGTATGACGTCATCTGGCGATGTTTAGCGACTTTTGGAGCTAGTCCTAGCTACTTTAATTGGAAAAGAGTTGGCAACACTGATGATAGGTTAGTTTCTTTTATATCATGATATTGCAAAATTCTGTATATAGTTAGATTCCTCAAACACTCTATACTACCACTAATGGTGACAGTTAAATCTTACCTCCAGTTTTTGTTGAAAAATAAACAACCCCTTGTCTGCATTTGTCACAACAATTCTAACGTCTGTACTATTTTAGCCTTTTGTAAATGATCGCTACAGCAAGTTGTTGCACTGCTTCAGTTACCATTGTGTTTACATTGAGCTAATTTGTGGTGCTGTATTTGTGAGTCAATAGCCAGGTCAAAACAGCTGAGTGATAAGGACAAAATATAAAACTTTCTTAGTCTATAGTTACTTTAGTGGAGCTTTCAGATAAGCCCCACAATACAAGGCAAATGGTATCAATTTAACAACTTTCACAAAACTTGAGTTTTTGCCCAAAGTGACCCATTTGCTTAAATATGTTTTTTCTTGAATTTTAAGGATAAACAGCAGGGTGGGTCCAATGCAAAACAACTAACTTAATAAATTGTGGTGTTGGGAAACCTCAACACATGATTTTAATGATAGAGAGGCCTGCATAGTCAGCCAAAGCTTAAAAATGAAGCCTCCACATACTAACAAAGCCTAACAAGGGAAAGTGAACCAACCCTTGTGTCCAGAAGGTGGCACCTGGTTGCCACAGTCATCCAAGGTTTGAAAACTCCCTTCTCCCATTGTCTGAGAGCATTCCTGAATGCACTGTCAGTTCTAGTGGCACAGCACGGAGAGTAAAACCTGCTGCACCCTAACCCAACTCAAGTGTCCCATTGCAACATGTTGCTGGGGGCATCAACTTTCGTCTGTGCAGCTGTTACTCAGTCTGAGCAACCCAACGATTGGATTTTACCTTTGCCTAGGCCGCAATCTTTTACCTGGATGGACGACCCAAGCCTGTCCTGTGTTTAATCCAAAGGAGAGCTGCACAACCGAGCCTCTCTCATACATACAAAAGGACTTTCCCTCAGAAAATGCACGCTTTGCCCTGTGTTCTTTGCCAATGTGGACTCTACTGCAACCACCGCAGCCTGGTCTTATTAACGAAGTGGACGGACACACTAGCCACCAGGAGTGCGATCACAAGTGATGTTTATTTAGTGTCAGGGCAGATTTGTGTATTGTATTTGCGTGTATTGTATGCTTTTTAGCTGTGTAAGTTTGTGGAACACCAAGTCCACTGTAAAGCATTGTGCGTGTTGCTTACTTTTCTTTGTGCTCATCATGAGCCGATCTGAGCCTCTGCACTCAGTGGAGCTATGTTTGAGCTTTGCTGCCTTGTAAGTTATAATATAGCACATTCCTATCAAGGATCAGCTGAAGGCAGGGCTGTAAACTAGCGGTTGCCACTCGCCAAATGCGACTAAAATATTCCCCTGGCGACTTAATTTTGGAGGGATACATGCCATGGGGCAGGTAAATGTTTGTCCCGATGGTCGTGCTCTTGCAATAAATTATGCATGATATAGCAAAACATTGTTGTAGCTGTAAAGTGATACATTATGACGGTAGCGAACGTTAGTGCTAAACCGGCTATTTGTTGTGTGTCGCACTGAAGTAGCTCCCCCGACTAGGGGTGGGCGGATCGATCCAAATATCGATAGTACCGATACCAAGGTGAGTATTGGTATCGGATCGATACTAGCGTGATGAGATCGATATTTTTGTTGTAGTTTCTCTTCTATAAATTCAGCAAATCGCTTGCATTTCTTCATAGAGTTTGTGAAGAAATGTGAAAGTGCAGCGCTCCTCTCCACCTCTGTCTCTCCGCTCACTCAGGTTCACTGTAACTGTAACTCAAAAATATATACTTATATTAAGATATATAACCTACCTCAAGAATATAATAACCCTTTTGTGTATCTGTTGAAGGAACATTAGCATTCCTATTTAGGCTACATGCAGATAGGTTACAGATTTAATTATGTTAAATATAATTTTCTTATTTGGCTAAAATCTTTGTCCTGTGTTTATCGTTATTATAATCATGGTCAACTAATTAAAGGCAAAAGTACAAAATCATTCATTGATCGGGAATTTTCAAGTAAAAAGTATCAGTATCGGTATCAGTATCGGCAATACTGGCCCTGTATTTACTTGGTATCGGATCGATACCAAAATTTGCAGTATCGCCCACCCCTACCCCCGACGTCACCGCTGTAGAAAATAGTTCCCCTCAGAAGCAACGTAGCGTGCGTGTCACCGCTCTTTAAAAGTTTGGCGCAGTCAGGGGCGTCGCACCTGTGGGGGATTTGTGTGTTTTAACACCCACACTTTTCCCGGTGAGAGGGTTCAACACCCACACTTTTTCTGCAGTTTTTCTGCAGTTTTGCACAAACGCCTTACTGCGGCCGGAGTCACTTTCTCTGGCCACTCTAAGTCTGCACTCGCTGCAGCTGCCTCCTCTCCCCCTCCCTCTCCTGTTGCTGCTTCAAACATGACGACCGGCTGATGATTGGCTGTTCTGCCTTAAGTCCCGCCTCTCTTGCTATGTTAGATTTATTGTTCAGCTCGTGCTGATGAGGCGGGATCTACCGTTAAATACCAAATAATAGCCAGAGATGGACAGAGTACTCGACGCCAGTACTTGAGTAAGAGTACAAATACTACTGGTCAAAATGTTACAAGTAAAAGTCGCTCAGTCGACATGTTACTCGAGTAAGAGTAAAAAAGTACTTGCTTTTAAAGGTACTTAAGTATCCAAAAGTACATGCTTTTAAATTTACTTTAAGTAAAAGTAAGAGTAAGAGTAAGAGTAAATTTCTTATTTTTCACATCAATGAATTACTATAATTTTTTCTAAATGAATTTAAGGACCTTTTAACTCTTTGAAACCACCTGCACAGATGTGCTTGCTTTTAGAACCACAATGTTATATAAAGCCTGCAGAAACACCTATAAAAACAAATACAATGAATGGGATCACAGGAGGACAGCACAGTGATGTTGATAGGTTTTCAATGTAGTGAGTCCCCGGGACACACAGGTGGTGAGTTGAGTGGGTCCCTGGGAAATTCAATGGGTCCCGACTCCCCAGTTAAAAAAATGTATTTCTTTCTTATATTATTCTCTTTCTTAAATTTTATTGAGTGTTAAACTCCTTTGATGGTGGTATGATATGGTTATAATAAACGGATATATTCATGTATGTTCAAAATGTATCTGAAATTAAACAAATAAAATTCCAAATCTGAAAAGTTTATTGCAAAACAACTGTCACAGTGGCATGACACATGACAGGGTGATGATAAATGACACTTAAATATTAAATCTGTGTCTATAATAACCACACCCTGACATGTAAATGTGACATCTGTCTTGATTCGTTTAATTATAATATTTATAACAGAAGCCTACTGAAACTGTACTTTTTCTTTTTTACCATTAAATGTTATTTTATACATTATCATATTTTATAATGTTCTGTCTTGGACTATGTCACTTCACTGCTAACAGAAAAGAGAGCTGCTCACTGCCAGTTGCAGCTTCTTATCTTGATCTGCAGTCTTTGTTAATTTTTTGTCATGATTGTTATTATTAGTACTTAGATTATCAAAAACCACAGTTACATGTCAGGATGTGGTTATTATAGACGGATTAAATATTTAACTGTCATAAGTCATCACAGTAACAGGGTTACATACATCAGCAGCTGTAAACACATAAAAACATTATAAAACACATCATGTGGTTTGGTGTCGACCTGTATACTGAACGTATCAGGAATAATCAATGTTTATAATCATCAGAGAACGTTACAGACATTGTTTTTGGTTGCTCTCCGTTTCCAGAGAATTCACAGAGAAGCTGGAGAAGTTTGTGAGATTTTCATCCCGGATTTTTGTGAGGAGGGAATTAAACGCCTGTCCCAAATAAACGCCTGGTCTGTTAAGTGGTTGAGATAAATAAACGCCCGGCTATTATTTGGTATTTTACGGCAGATCCTGCCTCATCAGCACGAGCTGAACAATAAATCTAACATAGCAAGAGAGGCGGGACTTAGGGCAGAACAGCCAATCATCAGCCGGTCAGTCCCAAAGCCGGTGTCATGTTTGAAGCAGCAACAGGAGAGGGAGGGGGAAAGGAGGCAGCTGCAGCGAGACCAGGGTAAGTGGCCGCAGTAAGGCGTTTGTGCAAAACTGCAGAAAAATTGCAGAAAAAGTGTGGGTGTTGAACCCTCTCACCGGGAAAAGTGTGGGTGTTAAAACACACACATCCCCCACGGGTGCGACGCCCCTGGTTGAAAGGAAATCAGCGGTGACGTGCTAGTTGTTTTGGTAGCGGCAAAATTAGGATGTCGCGATACTTTGTACAGGGGATCACGTTTGCGCCGAGTAGATGCACAGAGGGTTGAAACAGCGCTTGTCCGGTCTGCTAACAACAAGGTTCCTTTTGCCAGTTACTGTAATTAAACACGAGTTGTTTAATGTTCACATTGTATCGTTTTTCATGGGAAAAATTAGGTGCGTCCCCGGGACGCATGGATAGTGAGTTTAGTGCGTCCTTTCAGATTTTAATGCGTCAGGGACGCAGGACGCGTACCTAGCAACATCACTGCAGCAGATGTTGCAGATGCAGATGTTTATTAACAATCATTAAAACTGTAACCAAATGAACATGCACCGTCCACCTAACTCTATCATTTAGCTAAGTTGGGAACTGGAACCCCCTCAAAGACCAATGTTGTCCCCAGACCACTGGTTGAGAATCACTGCTTTACAAAAAACTACATCTGATGCAGCCATTGTCGCGGTTTTGTGTTGACAAACGCAGTCGAGAGCACGGTTACTTTGGCGGTATCCTTATGGGGAGGGATGACGTATATCCGCTTTTACGTAGATCCCAGTGGAGAGCGTGCACTGTGATAGGTTTCCTTCTTTGACAAACACAGCTTGTGTCCAATAGTATTTTAGAAAAAAAAAAGAAAAAAAAAAAGAGCAGACCTGAAAGTAACGACTACTTTTCAGCCTTCCTAGAAATTAACTCGAGTAAAAGTAAAAATATTTGTCTTGGAAATGTATTCAAGTAAGAGTAATAAGTACCAAAGAAATCTAATAGTCAAGTAAAGTACAAATCCTCTGGATATGTACTTAAGTACAGTACTCAAGTAAATTTACTCCGTTACTGTCCACCACTGATAATAGCCGGGCGTGTACTTGTCTCAATCACTTAACAGACCAGGCGTTTATTTGGGACAGGCGTTTAATTCCCTCCTCACAAAAATCCGGGATGAAAATCTCACAAACTTCTCCAGCTTCTCTGTGAAAACGGAGAGCAACCAAAAACAATGTCTGTAACGTTCTCTGATGATTATAAACGTTGATTACTCCTGATACGTTCAGTATACAGGTCGACACCAAACCACATGATGTGTTTTATAATGTTTTTATGTGTTTACAGCTGCTAATGTATGTAACGCTGTTAATGTGATGACATATGACAGTTAAATATTTAATCTGTCTATAATAACCACATCCTGACATGTAACTAAGATTTTTGATAATCTAAATACTAATAATAACAATCATGACAAAAAATTAACAAAGACTGCAGATCAAGATAAGAAGCTGCAACTGGCAGTGAGCAGCTCTCTTTTCTGTTAGCAGTGAAGTGATGTACTCCATGACAGAACGTTATAGAATATGATAATGTATAAAATAACATTTAATGGTAAAAAAAAGTACAGTTGCAGTAGACTTCTATTATAAATATTATCCATCCATCCATCCATTTTCATCCGCTTATCCGGGGCCGGGTCGCGGGGGCAGCTGCCTGAGCAGGGACACCCAGACTTCCCTCTCCCCGGATACTGCCTCCAGCTCTTCCGGGAGGACCCCAAGGCGTTCCCAGGCCAGCTGAGCGACATAGTCACACCAGCGTGTCCTGGGTCTTCCTCGGGGTCTCCTCCCGGAGGGACATGCCAGGAACACCTCCCGAGGGAGGCGTCCCGGGGGCATCCGAAACAGATGCCCGAGCCACCTCAGCTGGCTCCTCTCGATGTGGAGGAGCAGCGGCTCTACTCTGAGCTCCTCCCGGGTGACAGAGCTCTTCACCCTATCTCTAAGGGAGCGCCCTGCCACCCTGCGGAGGAAACTCATTTCGGCCGCTTGTATCCGGGATCTTATTCTTTCGGTCATGACCCAAAGTTCATGGCCATTATTATATATTATAAATATTATATCATAATTAAACGAATCAAGACAGATGTCACATTTACATGTCAGGGTGTGGTTATTATAGACACAGATTTAATATTTAAGTGTCATTTATCATCACCCCCCGACCCAAAATTGTTTTAAAAAAACACCACCACCACATCCATCCCCCGCACTTTTGAAAATCTTGCTACACCTCGGGGCGCAGTGACTGTGATTCGAGCGCGAGTGTAAATGTTATTATGGTACAGTCGCGACTCGCCACTGACAAGTCTATTACAGAGCCTGATAGTTAATTAATGAGTGTTTCCTCTGTCAAAGTTTTGCACTGTTCAAGTTTTCAATTTGCAATGTTATGAAATTTAATTAATAATATTAAAATGTATTTCTAAATAATACTTTGGCCTCTTTTCTAAGCATGTATTGGTATATAATACTGTTATCTCCATGAAAACTACTGAAACAGATGTATATGCAACAAAAAGAGGCAATTTATTATTTGGCTGGTAAAAAATTTACTTGGCCGGTAGATTCTTTCATCTACCGGTCCCCTTGGCAGGTGAGCCAAAAAGTTAGTTTACAGCCCTGGCTGAAGGTGATTCAAACTTGAGTTCGTCCACTAGCCGCTGAGTGATAGAAGTATTGTATCTCTCCAGGCTGTATCCCCCTCCTAGCTGCATTCTCGCTCTGTACTAACCCACATGTAAACACACACACTTTACATTCAAGTTACGCACACACAAAGTCTCATGAGCAGCTTGTTGAAAACTAATCCCAAACACCGAATTCAAAAACATCCAGATTCCAACTCTGTCCAAATCACACTGTGGCATGTGTGGCATCAAAGGCACTCAGCTGTTTTGACCTGACTCTTGCACTCAAACCCACCACCACCCTTGTATCTTTGCATAACAATAATGCAGAATTTGAAAAATTCTTACAACTTTTAACAATCTTGTATCTTTTTTGCACATTCCTGTACAGCTCTTCCATCTTTACTTATCAATCATCTCGCACTCAATGTCTCTATCTGTTTATATTGTATATACTATAGTCGTATAGTTTATTTTCTTCAATGTATGCACTTTCTTTAGCGAGACAAATTCCTTGTTGGTGTAAAATCCTTGTTGGTAATAAATCGGTTTCTGATTCTGATTCTGATTCTGACATGTTGGTCAACAGACAATGTTTTGCCATTGTTCAAGCCTCATGTGGTCACCTCCATTTAGTGTCATAGTTTAGCAGCTGTAGTTAAATGATAGATTTTTGTTGATTTAAGTATTATTGATTACTGTTCAATTTGCTAACATAATACATTCTATTATACTGTATTGAGCAATATTATTTGTGCATATGTTTTGTGGTAGCTGTTAAAGAAGCCTAACAGATCCACAGAGGATGCCCTTTCCATTGCCCTTCATTTAGTCTTCACACATCCCGAAGTGAACACATTAAAGTGAACACTTCTTTTGATACTGATTTAAGGTCTGGTTATTGGTCCCTGATTCTAGGGTGGTTCCCTTTCTATTGATATAATCAATAATTGTATCATCAATATTAATAATTCATATCAGTAATGATCAATTATTATTAATATTTAATAATGATAACTGATCACTGATTATCAATTATCATTAATAATCATATTATTGATAATTACTATCAGTAATTATTAATTGCTAACAACCTCACCAAGTCTTATTGCATGGTGAAAGCGCAGTTTATAAGGATTCAACAGCTCCGCATCAGAACTTACTTAGTGTCATTTTATGGTAATCAGTTGAAGTACAGCTGGGCTCATTTACACCGATCAGCCACAACATTAAAACCACTGACAGGTGAAGTGCATAACATTTTGCTACAATATATTGTTCTGCTGGGAAACCTAGAAAGAAAATGTGTATGTGAAAAAGATTAGCATATCAGCATGAGTACAGACCTGTGACTTGTGTTGGTGATATTCATATCGTTGGTGATGACTCCCTCTGCCATCTGCAGAGGCCGCTGGCTAGTAGCCTGGCTGCCATTGGCTATTTCATTCTCTGCAGAGAAGGGGTCTGAGTGGTTTCCAAAGTGAATACCTTGGCTCTGTTTTAGACAAGATAGCACAGTTATTGTAGGCTATATTTATAGCTGACACATCGCATATGTTTTTGCAAGCAATACGGAGACTGTAATCGTATGTCCATAAGGATGAACACATAAAGGATTTACTAATAAAGTTAAAACAGGTTTTAATATAGCCTGATTAAAAGGGTTGGGATTAAAAAGTAGTCTCCAACCACTGTGCGCACCCATGTGACGGCCGCTTGCTCACTGTTTTGCAGCTTGTTATAATTATCCTGTTGATTTGAGTGCTAAAACCCACCCCACCTTATACTCATTTTTTTATGTTGCACATCGTCACTTTGTTATATAAATTCCTTATTTGTATATTTGCTTCAGCCACATCTCCCACGTTTTTGTCATGGCTCTAGAGCCAGAACATGACATCCATCAGAACAATTAAAATACAATTCCTTATTTTTTCACAGTGCTCATGTTCAAGGTGCGTTAAGTTTTGTTCACTATTGAGATTCAAATTATCACTGTTATGTGTGGTAGATATTGGCAGCGGGTAGGGCGCTGGTTAATGCTCTAAGTGACAGAGAAGGGTGCTCAGCTGAATGTCATTACTGTCATGCTTCCTTCCCTCATTCCTCCTATTCATTAATGATTCAGTAATGTCTAATTACCCTGAAGATACCCTCCACATCAGCTTCAGCAGCAGCTTGTTCCATTTCTTCTTCGTTCACAAGGTCTCCAGAGATGGCCCTATGGAGCTCTGGTGCTGCCTCCTCCTCAATGTTCCTCAGCCCGGCCTGAACGACACAGAGAGGATAAGGTAAATGAAAAAAACAAAAACAAAATTCAATACATGACACTGCGTTAATGGCACCTATATTTTCTTGAGTGAAGGACTTATGTATGCATTTTGGTGGTTTTACATTGTGTGAAATTTTGTTGGCAGCATTTCAATTATGTCAAAGTTGTTTTTATGTTCGGGATGTGTGAAGACTAAATGAAGGGCAATGGAAAGGGCATCCTCTGTGGATCTGTTAGGCTTCTTTAGCTTCATTTGTCCAATAACTTGGTCTGTTTTGATGGCTCGGACTGGCAAATATTCAGTGATGCTGCCACCAAGGACAACAACGTCAAGGAATATGGTACATCATCAGTAACATCAAACATTGATGATGGTGTGGCGATCACTAGGGGTGGGCGATAATACAAATTTTGGTATCGATCTGATACCAAGTAATTACAGGGCCAGTATTGCCGTTACTGATACAGATACTGATACTGATACTTTTTACTTGAAAATTCCTGGTCATTGAATGATTTTGTACTTTTGCCTTTAATTCGCTGATCATGATTATGAAACATAGGACAACAATTTTAGCCAAATAAGAAAATAATATTTAACATAATTTAATCTATAACCTGGATAATCTGGATGTAGCCTAAATAGGAATACACTTCCTTCAACAGATACACAAAAGGGTTCTTATATTCTGCCATATTCATACTTCAGAGTGAACCTGAGTGAGTGGAGTGAGAGGTGGAGAGGAGCACTGTGCATAAGGACTGAGAGAGATGCTGCGATCACACAAACTCTGTGAAGAAATACAAGTAATTTGCTGAACTTACTTGTAGAGAAACTACAACAAAAATATCGATCTCATCGCGCTAGTATCAAGCAATCACATCAATAAAATGATCTCTTTAGAGAAAGCTGGATAAATGGAGAGGTGAGAGCTCTATCCAGAGGGGAAAATAGCTGCCAATCAGTCAGGTGACATGAAAGTGTCTTTCTCCAAACGATTTTGTGAGACTATGGTAAGTTGGCCATGAGGGACTGGCAGTCACCATGGCAAATGTGAGAAAAAAATTATGCTGTGCAAAGCCCTATTCAGACTGAATCGGGTTTGGCAGCAATAAACTGCAGGATCCTCTCAACTTTGTCATCATGTTGCAACTCTGAGGGAGACACTTTGAACATAACTATTCTGGAATTAAATCTAAAAAAATATATATGTAGAAATGAATACCAGTACCATATCAAGTTCTTACCTGTATCTCATGGGTAGCATTTTTCTTGGTGGGATGGTAGCCATAGTACTCTTCCTGTCTCTTCTTCAATTTCCTGAAATAGTCCTGGATTAGAAAGGTGGCATAGAACTTTCCCACTGTCACCTCATCATCTGTTAAAACACAGAAAAGTGATAGCTTGTGAGATTATATTTTCAAGGGAATTAGATTGGTCACAAGTAGCTAAAACATTCTGTAGATCGTAATTTAACCCCCTCTTACACTGTCCAATGACAGCTAGAATAGGGAAGTCCACAGAGAGAGAAGCAGCTGACTGACAGCTCTGGTGTAAGGCTAATAAGCGAATACCTGCACTGGGTGATGAATAATTACTGACTTTCCCTCCGACTGAGCTGCCATACCCCTCAAAAGATTTATAATTCAAGCAATACAGGATGCCACAGGTGGTCTCTCGAAGGGGGGGGGGGGGGGGGGGGGGGGTGGCCACAGGCATAGATGTAGGCTAAGGCTCAAGGATACTTCAATGTGCAGGCAAACTGAGCCAGCTGAGCAGCAGTTGCCCCCCATGGATGTATTCATCTGTGGCATTCTCATGTTCATTATTCATACAGACTCAACAGACTCCATTCCTTTTTCATCGACAGTACATTGTTTTTTGTATTGAATCTCACAATGCTCCTGAAATAGTAGATCTTTCTTTTCTGCTTCAATATTGGAGCTGATAAATACGGTTCCCTTTTAGGATTCGAGTCATTATGAGTCACTCACTAAATTGAACCGGGTTGTGAGAATCACTTGAGTCACTTGAGTCAGTATTGCCTAATCACCATGCGAACTCAGTCCTAGCCTACCCTAGCCAGTCCAGTCAGTCCTTGTCTCTTCACCACTACCACAGATACTAAAATAAAATAAAATAAAATAAAACAAATAAATAATAGAGAACTGAGGTAGGAATGGTTTAAATGGAGAAAGTTCCCAAATAGAGATACTTAATTTATTTATTTATTTTTTATATTTTTTATTTTGGCAAATACATTCTCTCACACAGTTACAGCTGGACTACCGATAAAGTCACACAACATATTTTGAGACTTTTCATTCTTCTATTATCCAAATGTTGCCCTTTTTTTTTGTTTTAAAAAAACTATAGGGCTAATTAACTATATATAGTCGAACATGGGAAGCTCTTCACTCCATGGTTCACCCGAGTTCTATGATAAAGAATACAAACAATCACATATTCATGCATACAAATATCTACATATATACCTACACACACACACCTACATATATCCTCATACATGCATACATAAAGCAAGATCAAACAGAAACTTACACACACATCGTTTCTTATTAGTGTCCATACCTTCACTTCCTACTGTGTCTAATACATAAATCTGTTAATTATGTCAACATCTCTTCAAATATAGTGTCATGTCAATTAAAGTCTGATCTAACTGGTTTGATGTATTCGGTCCACTTGGTCCAAATCAGGTAGAATCTTTCTTTTTGGATCCTGAGGGAAAATGATAGTCACTCCATAATATAAATTTCATGTATTATTTCTATCCACTCTTCAATAGTTGGTGGGTCTGATTTTAGCCATCTCCTTGTGACAGCCTTTTTACTTGCTGCCAGAAGTATATGAGCGAATTTCTTGTTGTTATTGCTCCATCTGTCTAATTGGATATCACCCATGTAAATAGTATCACATCTGAGAGGAATACTACTACCAAATACATTGTTAACGTGTTTATGTATTTCTTGCCAGTAGGGGGTAAGAACCTGGCAGCTCCAGAATATGTGGAAGTGATTGGCATTGTTTTCCCCACAGAGCCTCTAACAACTGCTTCCATCTCCAAAATGTGCTTTTTGCTGTGGAGTAATAAAGAATCGTACAATATTTTTCCAGCAGAATTCACGCCACGTGGAAGAACTAGTTGAACTCCATTGTATTGCACACATTCTTTGCCAACTCCCCTCAGAGATGTCAAAATTGCCCTCTTTCTCCCATTTCATGTTTATATAGAGTGAGTTATCTGATTTACATTGAAGAATACCTTTGTACATCTTGGAGATGATATTAATGCATGTCGTGGATTTAGATGCTGACAAAAACTGTTTCAGGATACCTAATTCTTCGGTTTTCAAAGCTGTGCTCAAGTTCCGAACAAAATAGTGCCGAACTTGGTACCTAAGGCAGAATCCTGCACGGGTTTGGGTACACCCGGGTACCCGACGGGTGACCCGCACAATTTGGATGAAACGGGTGAAAAGTAATGTCCTGTGTCGGACACGGGTGCGGATCGGGTCGGACGCCTAGAGAGCGCGGGTCGGGTTTTGCGATTGGCATTTTCATGGCGTCAGGTGCAAAAAATAAAAATAAAAAAATCATTAGCGACACATCTACAAAAATATGCCTGCATTTCAAAATGATAAGCATGCACTGTATTGACCCGAATATAGGACAAGGTTTTTGTCGATGAAAATGTTGTGACAAAGTGGGGTCGTCTTATAATCGGGGTCTAACCATTGACACATGCTGATAGTTGTCTGGGTCGCTACACGACCGCAACAGCAGAGGGCGCCAGCTTATTGTAGAGACGTCATTGACACTGTGGCTGGGGTTATCTGTCAATCACAGCGGAGAAGAAGGGACAGGAGATGAAAAATGGAGAGACGCGGTGATTTTACAGAGCAAAGTGGATCAAGTGGGGCAAGTTAACAGACATCTGAGGCGGAGCTATGATGCTAATTTTAAGATAATGGTGATCAATGCAGCGGAGGCGCCAAACAACTGTCAGCCAGCAAAGAAATATGGAGTTACGGAGTGTAACGTCCGAAGATGGCGGGTCCAAAAAGACCGTCTGAAAACGCTAACAGTAAGAGAAAAGCTTATCGTGGTCCTCTAAGCGGCCGCTTCCGAGAGACTGACAGGATAGTATGTGAGTTTGTTATTGAGAAACGAATTTTGGTTATCAGAGTCTTTTTCTGAAGATTAATCTTGAAAAGAGGGGTCGTCTTATAATCAGGGTCGTCCTATATTAGGGTCAATACGGTATATTTCATATGAGCTCATTCATGCGTGCTTGCGCCCTCCCAGAACTCCCATTCCCCACGCTGGCTTACTTTCATTTTTAAAAATTGCGTCAGTCTAATTTAGCTTCGGGTGCGGGTCGGGCGTTATACAAGAAGGACCATTTGACAGAGTCAAACGCCTTCTCTGCATCTAGACTTAGTATGGCTGACTCTATATTATTTTGTGTGATGTGTCCAATAATGTGTAAGGTCCTCCTGTCTTTGACGAATAAAACCTGTTTGATCCAAGTGGATGAGTTCCGGTAGGATATTTTCAATTATCTTGCTCAATATTGACGTAAACGGTTTATAGTCAACGTTTAATACACTAATGGGACAAGGTTCAAGGTTTCGAATCTTATATATAGTGTGTTCCGCTTGTTGTTTTCGTAATCTGTAAGACAGCAGTTTCAAAGATTTTCCTCCTACTTCATAGTAACGTTGCCTTGTGAACAACATTTTTTTCTGAATTTCTTGTGTGTTTATGCCGTCTATTTCATTCTTTGTTTTCTTAATGTCCGAACTAATTTCTGAATCTAAGGTTTGTTTATGTTCTTTCTGTAACTGCTTTAATCTGTCTTCTAGATTCTTAAGCCTCTGTTGTCTAAGTTTTTTCTCGTGAGAAGTAATAGAAATTATCCTCCCCCTCATTACTGCTTTGAGTGCGTCCCAGAGTACGGGCAGCCCCACCTCTCCATTATCGTTAAGTTCAAGATATACTTTGATTTCATTTCCTATTTCTTTTTTAATTTGTGTATTATTTAAGATATTTGAATTTAATCTCCAAGAGGTCGTCCTCGGTTAATTGTTAAGGTGTATTGACATATATGTGGGACTGTGATCCGACAGAGCGATTGGACCAATATCGCAATGCATTACTCTATGGAGATCACTCTTAAAGATTAAAAAATAGTCTATTCTAGAGTATGTACCGTGAGGGGATGAATAATGAGTATAGTCCCGACCGGATGGATATATTTTTCTCCATACGTCTATAATACCTGTTTCTTTCATCAAATTAGTTATCTTTTTACTGATACCACTGAAGTCTGGGTTCCCCCTTGAAGGGTCTAATTTTGGAATTAAACGTGTATTTAAGTCACCCCCGCATATGACAGTCCCCTGACCTTTTGATGTCATTAATTCAATCATCTGTCTGTAAAATGACCATCCACTGCCTGGGGAAGCATATACATTAAGCAAACTCACTAAGATTCCTTCCACTTTACCTATTAACAGAATATATCTCCCCTCTTTGTCTCTAAATTCAGACAGGTGTTCATAATTTACAGAATTTGCTATCAGAATGGCCACTCCCCTTCTGTGACCTGATTTATAAGAGGATGAATACACATGTTTAAAGCCCATTTTATTTAATTCATTATGTTCAATTTCACTGAGGTGAATTTTTTCCCTCCTTAATGTTGATATAATTTTCCCTCTTTTGACTGGATTAAGAATCTTGTTGACATTAAAAGAAATTATTCTTATTGGACTATCTTGCATTTGACTGGTCAAGTTTGTTTTCACACTCATGGATATGAAAAGCATTCCCCTCTCCATATGAACGAATAGAGAGTAAACAACAACAGAACCCTGTTAACATAGAATAAAAGGAACATGATAACAAAAGAAAATAAGTGTCTTTGATGACCTCCAACATAGGGGTCCTTTTAGAGACCCTGCTTGAGCCTTTTACATAAGGCTCCAAGGGAAAGCCCCTCTTTTGGGACAGATTTAGAGGGCCCTTGTTGAAGATAGTTGCAGCCAAATGTCCCGTTGCTTCCCTGTCATTATAGCTTTGTTTTCATTTACCAAAACAGCAGGATGAAATGGAATGATTTCTTGTACTATTGTTATAGTGCCTGGTTCACCCAGTTTAAATTTCAAGCTTTTCATAGTGAGTGTTTTTATTACCTACAAAGCAGGATAAGAGGGATCAATGACCGATCTTTCACGACGTAGATGACTCTCTTCTGAAGGCTTGCAGTTTTTCTTTAAAGTTCGCCTCTGAAGTGTGAGTCGCCCGTCTGTCCTTGCGTCGGTGGGGTCTCTCTCAGGACAGCTGCTGTAGCTGGTCCATGAGCGTCTCCGCGGGCCTGATGATTTCAACCAAGAGTCCTCTCCTTGACAGGTCCTGCGAAGCCTCCCTTGCCGTCTCGTATACTCGGATTCCATCGTCGTGTCTGGCCTTAAGCTTAGCCGGGTAACGGGATTTGTTTGTCTTTCAGAACCTTCCGTATTTCAGCGTATTCCCTGAGCTTTTGGAGAATACGTGGGGTGTAGTCATTGTCCAAGTTTATCTTCTTCCCATGCCATATGAAACCTCTCTTTTGCCATGCCAGGCGGAGTATTGTTTCCTTAGTTCTGAAGCTAAGGAATTTTACTAGGATGGATCTTGGCTGTGCATCCTTCCGTTGGCTGCTGTCCGAGTGCGCGGTGGGCTCTCTCAATTTGCAGCGGTGTGTCCGCAGGTATGTCCGCAGGTATGTCGAGGTTTTCCCGGAGTAGCTTTTCCACAAAGGAGATCATGGATGAGGCCTCTTTTTCTGTTCCCTCTGGTATGCCATATATTCTTACATTGTCCCGCCTGGATCGGCTTTCTCGGTCGGTTATTTTTTCTTCCAGTTTGGTTTGGAGCTTAAGCATTTCTTTCAGCATGTCCTCCATATTCTGAATTCTCTCCTTCGCTTTTGCTATCCTGCCTTCAGCCTCGTCCAGTCTGGTGTTTGTTTTCACATTTCTTCCTTTATTTCTCCCAACTGCTCTCTGTTGTCCTGATGAAAACCTCTCAGCTCCTGGAGGATTGTTTCCAAGTGCACGCTCTCCTCACCAGACATAGTTTGCGGCGTGGTTGCTTCTGCTAGCTTGCTATCACTCACGTTAGCCTCTGGGATGTGTTAGCGTTTTGGCTCGTCCTGCTTTGCTTGTTGCATTGTGTTTTTCTTGGATTTGTTCCTGGTTGCCATTAAGCACCCCTTTCAAGATGTGACAAGTTTGATGGATAAATAGTGAGTTTTTCGGGGTTTCTCTGTGATATCTCATCAGGGTTGGATGGGAGCGATTTTGTTATGCTGCCATCTTGCAGGTGATCAACCCGGAAGTCCTCACTACTTAATATTTTTGATATAATATCTATATAGGAATGATATTATTTTGCAAAGATCAATTGACCTAATTTCTTTTTATTATGCTACATCTATACACCAAACCTACTGTAGCCTAGGCTACCTGCAGAACATTGTGTATGTTATTTCAGATTCTCAAATAACATACAGATAGCCTACAACAGAAGCCATTCTTCCACTTCTGAAATTCAGAAGTGGAAGAATGGATTCTGTTACACTATGACAGGGATGTGCTTTTCACGCTGACTCAAGGAAGTCTAACCCAGAGACTTCACTCCCTCATCTGCTACTCATTCAGAACATAGCCAGCTGTTTGCACTATGCTGCTCTGATTCGAGTCGCAGCCGTTTCTGGCATAGCGGCTCGCAAGCTAGTGCTATGATAAGTCGGCTGTGTGCTACGAGCTACGAGCTACTAGCTACGAGCTACTAGCTACGAGCTACTAGCTAAGAGCTTGCTACAAGCTACCGGCTACGAGCTGGCTACGAGCTACCGGCCAAAGAGCTTGCTACAAGTGTTTTCCACATTGGCTTGCGGGCTAGCTTGCGAGCTTCGGTGCCGGAAACACAGCCGACTCGTAGCTTGTGGGCCCTGATGCCGGAAACGCAGCCGACTCAAAGCTTGCGAGCTGTGATGCCAGAAACACAGCAGACTTGTAGCTTGCGGGTTGCGATGCCGGAAACGCCCAAAGCACCTTCAGAACAACCATCATCCCATACTACCGTTGCTCAGAAGACTTGTGCTTGCACTGGGGCTGGTAAACAAGATTGTGTTCACTCAATTGTACCAGTGCAAATCAAGATCAAGAGAAATCAAGAGAAGACATGTGGTTTCTACAGATCATGGAGGAATCTATTCAACTTAAAGAAAATCACAACTGCATTGACTTGCCCTTTAAGGTTGATAACATCATCATGCCAAATAACCATTGCGTCGCTGAACAGCGTGCTATGAGCCTGAGAAGAAAGTTTCAAAGGCACAAAGACTACCATCAAGAATATGCAGATTTTGTTTCAGATGTCATCAAAAATGGCTATGCTGAAGAAGTGCCTCAAAATCAGCTAAATGGCAGAGATGGCAAAATATGGTACATTCCTCACCATGGGGTGTATCATCCTAAAAAAGGGACACTTAGAGTTGTGTTCGATTGTGGTGCAAGTTTCAAGGGCACTTCCCTAAACAATCAGCTGTTACAGGGTCCAAATCTTACCAATTCCCTGTTTGGCGTTCTCATGAGATTTAGACAAGAGCCAGTTGCCATAATGGCCGACATAAAGGCCATCTTTCACCAAGTGAGGGTCTCTCAGAAGCATGTAGACCTTCTTCGCTTTCTGTGGTGGCCTAATGGAGATGTGACACAACCCCTTGTGGACCACAGAATGAAAGTTCATATCTTTGGAGCTACATCATCACCCAGCTGTGCCAATTATGCTTTAAAAAGAGTGGCTGATGACAACAAGGCTGACTTCAGTGATAAAGTGCTGCACACCATCCAGCAGAACTTCTATGTGGAGGACTGCTTGAAGTCTGTGCCCTCGGAATCGGAAGCATTACAGCTTGTAAAGGACCTCACAGCAGCATGTAAAAAGGGTGGTTTTCAGTTTTCAAAGTGGATGAGCAACAGCCGTGCGGTGCTGGCAAGTATTGCTGAACAACATCGTTCAAAGGCATCTCAAGAGCTCAACTTGGATAAAGACAACCTGCCTGGGAAAAGAGCACTTGGCTTACACTGGTGTGTAGAAACGCATATGTTCACATTCAAGGTTACACTGAAAGATTGCCCACATACCCGCCGTGGAATATTGGCAGTTGTTAATTCCATCTACGATCCTTTGGGATTTTTGTCACCCTATACGCTACCTCCCAAGATGCTACAAGAAATGTGCAAGAGGAAGGTTGGTTGGGATGACGACATATCACAAGCCTTCTCACAAGAATGGTTGAAATGGCTGGTCAATCTACCACATAAATGTAAATCGATGTATTAAGCCAAGGGACTTTGGACAAATATACAGTGCACAATTACATCACTTTTCTGATGCTTGTGAACAGGGGTGGATTGGCCATCGGGAGTACCGGGCCATTTTTTATTTTAGTTTTATTTATTTATTAATTTGACTTTTTTTTTGCCATGCCTCGCGTTGCCTTGGTAACTATTGTAACTCTCCCGGCCCGGGGAGAGAGACATGCATCAGCTCGGCCCACAGTGCTCAGCTACAGACACAGCAGAGAGGTGACGATTTGCCCAGTGGCTTGTCTGTCTAAAGCAGGGGTGTCCAAACTACGGCCCGCGGGCCAACTGCGGCCTGCGGTCCAGTTCTTATTGGCCCGCAGAAAATTTGAAAGGGCTGTGCCAGCTGATCTGCACACATCTTTAATGTCCTGCTGCTAATACCATCGGGCCCACTTGCTTTACAGGGATTTACATGTCTGAAATAAGACTTGACATCATCTATAGAAATGTCAATGTCCACACACTTCATACCACTTATTTCTTTATGAACCAAGTCCTGTTCAGCCATAAAATCATGTATGTCAAATCTACAACAAAAATCATTTAAATCATTGGCCATATCAAGTTCATTATCCACTGCCATGAGATATTTTTTAGGCTTGTATCCTGTAATTGCCTGAACCCCCTGCCATGCTCTCCTAGCATCATATCTAAAGAAGCTTTTTTAATTTACGTTTATATGCTGCTTTACATTCTCTGATCATACTTTTTATGTTTTTCTGCACTGTCCTTTTCTCTTCTCTGTTTCCACCTGATTTAAACAGTCGCTTTTTTTGGTTAAGAAGTTGTTTTAATTCTGGGGTTACCCAGGGCTTGTTGTTGGAAAACATCTTAACAGTCTTTTTGGGAATAATTGTGTCCTTGCAGAATGTTATGATAGCAAGCGCTGTGTTGTTGACGTTTTCAGTCCCGTCGGTCACTACATTCCAGTCCGTGCGCTCCAGACAGTCTCACTGTGCCTCAATTGCATCAACAGTCCAGCTCTTACCCTCCAGCTTTCTGGCTTTCTCACGCTGCAGCTGGGACACATAAGCAGTGTCCTGGCTGCCTCTCTACCACTCTGATGTGCGCTGGCTCAGTCGCGGCTCTGTGCTGCAGCGGTTTTATTCGCTGAGATCAGAAACTGACCAGTTTTTGAAAGAGAAGGGCCGACCTCTTCATGAACTGAGTGACCCTCTGTGGCTGGCAGACCTGGCATTTTTAGTTGATCTTACTCATGATCTGAATACACTGAACAAGAACCTACAAGGCAAAGAACAGCTGGTGCCACACCTGTATGCGCACATGAAAGCCTTCTGTGTAAAGCTCCGTCTGTTTGAGACGCAACTACGAAGCTTTAATGCTGCACAATTCCCTGCGCTGTCTGAAATCAAGTCTGCTTTTCCAAAGGCCAACCTTTCTGCGAAAAAGGAGAAATATGTGTCTGTGATTGCATCTCTTGTGACAGAATTCAACCAGCATTTGCAAGATTTTTCTGTCATTGAAAAACAAATCAAGCTGTTCTCGACCCCCTTCCTGGTGGATGCAGAAGCAGTGGAAGAGAGTCTGCAGTTAGAACTGATTGAAATGCAATGGGATGATTCTCTGAAGAGTCAACATCAGCTTCTCTCCCTCCCTGACTCAGAGTTTGGATGATGCCAAGTTTCCTCTGATGAGACGCCACGCAAAAAGAATGATGAGCCTGTTCGGCTCAACATACATTTGTGAACAAACATTTTCTCTGCTAAATCAGAACAAAAGCAGACTGAGAACCAGAATGACCTCTGTGAAGTCCTTCGTGTCTCAACCACCAAACTTTCTCCTGACATGTCAGCCATCCTTCAATCCAAAGGACAGCATCACTGCTCCCACTGAGTGCAATGTTCTTCACATTATAGGTGAGTAAGAAATACACACAGTATTCATGTGTCAATATGTCACCTCTCGTGTGTGGCCCGGCCCTTTGTTTATTTTTCTGTATTTGGCCCTCACTAAAAAAAATTTGGACACCCCTGGTCTAAAGAATACCTGGCCCAATGGCCCTATGAGAGGCTACAGAGGCCCAGGAGTCCCACCCACGATTGTTATAGACCCCCCGCCTCGTCCAATCACTTTTAATGATGAGGAGTCGATGAGAGAGAGAGCGAGAGAAAAAAAAAAAACAACACACCAGCACACGAAAAACAAAAATGGAGAAGGAAATTAAAAAATGCAAAGGCGGTGCGGAAAAATTGAGGAAAAGGAAAAGAAAAGCTGTAGCAGCACAGGCTGCTAAAAGTAAAACAATTCCGCAGATGTTTGCTGCAGGGGCCGGCCTGGCCGGGGCTAGCAGCACCAATGCTGCAGCTTCAGCAGCGGGTCCTTCACGTGAGTCTGACAGTGAGTCTGAAGAGAGTGAGGCTCCCATTACCACTGCCCTGGTGCAGGAGGAGGCTGAAAAAATAAGTGTTGAGGAAGACTCTCCACCATGTGAAGGAGGCAGTGATACCGTGGTAAGCAGGTATGTGCCTTCTAGAATGGTGTGGATAAACATTCATTAAAATAAATGGTTCAGAACGGTTGCTTAACTGTCTATGAACTTTACTTGACATAATAAATAGCTAACTCTGGATGGTGTGGTGTGTTACAACTAAATCTAGTTATCTAAAGTATTGGAAAACAATAACCATATTCATATACTATCCTGATTAATTGATTAGTTGCTTTTATTAACCACTTAAGCCCTATTTCATACTTTCATCAAAGGATGCCACACAAAATTGCAGATCTACAAGCTTACAACTCATATGTTGCAATGTGATGTGTTTTAAGCATGTAGATCTGCTATTTTCACAGTTTTTGATCCTTTCTACCTATAATGACATCCCCCAAATCAGGTCACCAGAGTTAAAGTGTTTAAAGTGCCAACATGCACCTTTCTTCGTGCCCACACTCCAATTTGGTCATGAAGGACACTGAGCTAACAACTTAACAAATATGTATGCTTTACATATTTTTTTCAGTCAGTGTTTATGGTTTATTGTCCTTTCAACAGTTTAACATTATACAGTTAAAATTAATAAAACACTGATTTACTACTGTTACAATAAAACATCTGCATACATATTACTCATGATGCAGTATTTCATCTTATGTCATGCTTCATTGTCTATACATTATGTTGAGCTGTACTGTCTTTCTAAAATAAAATTAGTGTTTGTCCATTTTTCAGATCATTATACTATTGTTTTCCATACTTTAGCCAACTAGCCAAAGTTCTGATTGCATGCAGACTCATTATGTGCATGTAATCTTGTTCAAACTTCACCTATTCCACACTATTCCTCTACTTTTCAAGTCCAGGTTTGCGATAGGCGACAGGCCCAGTATATCATCTCCTGTGGAGATTATCTCACCAGAGACTCCAAGCAGCCCAGTGAGCCCACCCATAGATTATTTCACCCGTCCCAACCCACACACCCTTTCTCCAGTATCCTTCTTAAGAGCAAGTGAGCAACACACTGTGTAGTTATCATTTATTTTATTCAAGGCTTCAGAATATAAAGGGATATTGTATTGTATAGTATAGTGGTGTTATTAAGAGCTTGTGTGTTTGTATGTACATATATGGGGCGAGTAGGCACAATATCTGCGCGCGGATTGTAGTGGGCCGGTCTGGACCAAAAAGTCCAGGGCCAAATTTTTGTCCCAGTCCACCCCTGCTTGTGAACATGGTGATGGCACAGTGTCTTATCTGCGACTGGAAAGCGGATTCAAAGTACACATCGCTTTCATGGTGGGAAATTCCAGAGTTGCCCCAATAAAGCAGACAACTATACCAAGACTGGAACTTTCTGCCGCTGTACTCTCAGTACGAGTGGATAGGATGATCAAGAAAGAGCTTCAACTCAAACTGGACCAGTCAGTTTTCTGGACAGACAGCACAACTGTGCTTAACTACATTGCAAATGAAACAAAGAGATTCCACACGTTTGTAGCTAACAGAGTATCTCTCATTCTCGAAGCTACAGTTGTTGCCCAGTGGACGCACATTGGAACAAAACTGAATCCTGCAGACTAAGCATCAAGAGGATTATCAGCTGAGAGTTTTATTAAGTGTCAGCGATGGCTCAGAGGTCCTGACTTTCTTCTGAAGGATGCAGAAGACTGGCCACAATCAAATGAGGACAGTCAAAATCCCATTGGATGACCCTGAAGTAAAACAGGACATTATAGTCAATGTCTGTGTTGTTGAGGATGTAAACCATGCTACAAATGAGCTTCTCAACTATTTCTCAGATTGGAATAAGCTGAAAATTTCAGTTGCTTGGTTTCTGAAACTTAAAGCTGTACTTCAAGAGCTAAGAAGACAAAGAAAACAAGAGTCTTCCTGTAGCAAAAACAAGATGCAAAACAACAAACCAACAGTAAAGGTTCTGCCACTGACTTAAATAATGCAGAAATGGCTATTGTTAGCTACTGTCAATGGGAAAGATTCCAAAAAGAATTCTCTTCTTTGGAGAAAAGACCATCACTTCAGCGCAGCAGTGACATCTACAGGTTGGATCCAGTTCTCCAAAATGGACTCCTGAGAGTAGGAGGACGTCTGAGGAAAGCATTAATGCCAGAGGGGATAAAGCATCCTATTATTTTGTCCAAGAATCAACACAAAGCTACACTTATTTTGCATCACATTCACAAGCAACTTGGACATGCTGGACGTAATCACATGCTATCTGATCTTCGAAAAACCTATTGGATCACCAGAGCAAACTCAGCCTGCATGAAAATTATTACTGACTGTGTTATATGCTGTCGTCTGCAAGGAAAGGTTGGACAACAAAAAATGGCTGACCTACCAGTGGAAAGAATTTTGCCAGACTTGACACCATTTACAAATGTTGGAATGGATTACTTAAATCCAATCCAAGTTAAGAGAGGTCACAGTTTGGTCAAAAGACATGGAGTGATTTTTACATGCATGGCTAGTCGATCAGTGCATCTTGAGGTTGCCTATTCACTAGATACAGACTCATGTATAAACGCTATTTGGCGTTTTGTGTGTCGACGAGGTCAAATTTCTAACCTCAGATCTGACAATGGAACAAATCTTACTGGAACAGAAAGAGAACTGAGAGAAGTGCTAAGACAACTGAATCAAAACAAAATACAGAGTGCTTTGGCCCAGAAGGGAATTGAGTGGAGATTCAACCCTCCTGCCGGCTCTCATTATGGTGGAACATAAGAAAGGTATTAAACTCCATCCTTCGACAGCAAACGTTAAATGACAAAAGCTTTCATACCATTCTCTGTGAGATCGAAGCAATTCTTAATAGTCGTCCTATCACAAAACTTTCTGATGACTGCAATGACCTGGAAGCACTTACACCAAATCACATCCTGTTGTTAAAAACCAAGCCACTACTTCCTACTGGACTCTTTGAAGAAAGTGATTTGTACATCAAACGAAGATGGAAGTCCAGTATCTCTCAGACCTTTTCTGGAAAAGGTGGGTTCGGGAATATCTGCCACTGCTCCAGTAAAGGCAAAAATGGATGAAGCCACGCAGGAACTACTGTATTAATGACATTGTTATTATCATGGACCCTTTTGCTCCACGTAGTTCCTGGTTGATGGGCAGAGTAATGAAAACCTTTCCAGATAAGAAAGGTACAGTCCGCTCAGTTCAACTGAGGACCAAGACAGGCTTTCTGGAGAGACCTGTCACCAAGTTATGTATGTTAATGAAAGCATGCAACTAAAAAAGGACTGATGGTAAAGATCAGATCCCAACATTCTACTGTGAAACCATCATTAAGCCACCAGACAAGAAATACCACCATATACCTCACAGTCCTAAAAAGTACCAGGATTCATGTGAAACTTGCAACAAACAGCAACAAAGAAACACTAAGAGAAACCCTCATTTCTGTTTGATGGACACGCGTCAAGAATCCGCCTCTCACATACCAAGTGACTGAATTGGACAGTCACTACATGTACCATAGTCCTTTTAACGTAGCTGTAATTAAACTGCTTCTTAAAAAGCTGACACTTGGTTCAGAGGTTTTAGCCAACTATACACCCATATCTAACCTTCTCTTTTTCTCTAAGATGCTTGAAAAAACAGTTGACATCTGATGTGTGACTTTCTCCATAACAATAGTTTGTATGATCATTTCCAATTAGGTTTTAGAATGCATCATAGCATGGAAACAGCATGGTTAAAGTTGCAAATTATCTCTAAACCGCATGTGATGAAGGTCTTGTCTCTGTAATAGTCTTTTTAGACATGAGTACTCAGTAGTTAATGCAACAATACAGTCAATCAGTAGTCAGAAGTCAATCAGTAGTAAATTAAACAATATTACAATATATAACAGTAGTCAATTTGCAAAGGCTTTTCAGTTTGTTTATTTTAAGTTGATTTTTCAAAGCTCTGATCTTTTTACATTTTGGGCATCTTCTTTTGATCAACCCTCTACAGATAGCTGCTGTCTTGCCATAACTCTCTAAAATAAACAAAAGAAAAGTCAGAATTCAATTGAATTGACAATGACTAGGAAGTTAATTGTTTAATTTGGCACAAATTTGGGGAAATGTTATGAAATAGTGTGAAATGGTGCAACTGATTAATTTATGATGAATGTAAATTCATAGTGCTAGTCATTGGGGATCACAATCATGTTGGGGTATGTAGGCCTGTTTGTGGAAGAAAAAATGAGAAATCATGTACATTATAAATAGAGGTTAAAAATATAACAAGCAACACTACTGTTTTTTTGTGATCCTGATTAATATTCAAGGCCTCCCAAGCCGCATGCCACCACCAATTCAACCAGGGCACATACTGGGGAGCCCTGGACTCCGAGCTCTACTGCCGAGTATTTATTGCAAGCCTCTCCCTCCCATGCAATCTTAGCCGGGCTCCCTCACACCCAGCCACTGAAAGCGTCACCACTGCTCCAAGTCAACCTGCCTCCAAACCCCCACTAAATACGCACCCTGACTAAGCCACCAACTTTCTCATCCATGGTTTCACTTTCGTTTTCAGCCAGGCTTCATCACCATCCCCGACTCGTCATTTATCTGCCACAACCTACAATCTGCACTCACCAAAGCTGACACAGTGGACACATTACTCTGTAAAGAGCTCAAGGACGGCTTCATCATTGGACCATTTTTCAGCCCCCCCTTCCCAATCTACCAAATCAGCCTCATTAGCATTGCATCAAGAACATATTTTGGTAAGCGAGGCTCATTATAGACCTCTCTTCACCCAATGGCACCACCATCCCAAGCATCAACAGCATCATCCCCAGCCCAGATTTTTCCATGAACTACACCACCATCACCCATGCCATAAACCTCATCCATCTCGCCAGCCAAGGCGCCTGGCTGGCAAAGGTGGACATCACCAATGCCCCCAAAGTCTTGCCAATCTGTCCAGAATTCTAGTAATTCTTCGGCGTTTCATGGAAAGGCCAGTTGTACTTCGCAGTCCACCAAAATTTCGAATGCAGGAGCCGCCCTAAAATATTCGACTCACTCTCAGAAGAACCCAGCAGAAGTGAGGATGCCGGTCAGGCCTACTAGCCAGGCTAAGTAAACAACAGCACAAGCCTCTGCTACCGAGCATCTTCCTCACCAAAACCAGATCCATCACGAACAAAATGGATGAATTGGAGCTGCTCATCGCCTCAAACTAATCTGTCAATCAGAATCATAATCCGAATCAGAAATCCTTTACTGTCCGGCAGACGGGTAAATTTGTTTGTCGCAACAGCAGAATATTACAAGACAAAGCAATAGCAAAATAGACAAAATAATTGAAACGGAAAGAAAAATAGAATCGACGTATATACATATTTACATGAATAGTGCACAAAAATTAGCAACAAATTTTTATATACAGATTTTTAAATATAGATAATAAATATGGGTGTTGTAATGAGTTTGTACAGGCTTATTGCACAGTGCAGAGTGCAGGGTGAGGTCTATATGGAGCAGTGCTGGTTGTACAATCTAACAGCAGCAGGAAGGAAGGACCTGCGATACCTCTCCTCCATACACTTAGGGTGTATCAGTCTGTTGCTGAAGGAGCTGCCCAGTGCTGTAAGAGTGACCTGCAGGGGGTGGGACTCCTGCATCCGCAGCGATGACAGCTTGTTCATCATCCTGCTCTCTCCCACCACCTGCACTGAGTCAAGAGGGCATCCCAGGGTGGAGCTGGCCTTCTTGATGAGTTAATCAAGTCTCCTCCTGTCTGCTGCCGAGATGCTGCTGCTCCAGCAGACTACTCCATAGAAGATGGCTGATGCCACCACAGAGTCATAGAAAGAGGTCAGGAGTGCCTCCTGCACTCCAAAGGACCTGAGCTTCCTCAGCAGATACAGTCTGCTCTGACCTTTCTTGTATGTAGCTGCAGTGTGATCAGTCCAGTCCAGTTTATTGTTCAGGTGAACTCCCAGGTACTTGTAAGATGTCACCATCTCAATGTCTGTTCCCAGGATGTGCACCTGTGTGTCCTGGGTTGTTTGTGTCTGCGGAAAACCACCACCAGCTCTTTGGTCTTCCCGGCGTTGAGCTGGAGGTGGTTCCGCCGGCACCAGTTCACAAAGTCCTGAATAAGTTCTCTGTAGGCTCTGTCATCCCCGTCCCTGATGAGGCCGACGACAGCAGAGTCGTCAGAGAACTTCTGTAGATGGCAGTGAGGGGATTGGTGGCAGAAGTCTGCGGTGTACAGGGTGAACAGGAAAGGGGCCAGGACCGTTCCCTGTGGGGCCCCTGTACTGCAGGTTATTGTGTCCGACACGTAGTCCCGAGTCCTCACATACTGTGGCCGGTTAGTGACGTAATCCAGGATCCAGGAAGACCTGCTGTGTGAGGATTATAAGAGAAACCTGGCTACACCCGCTCATCCCTGGTGCCGCAGTACAGCTAGCATGCTGCTCAAGCTACCGGCAGGACAGAGGCAGTGCGTCGGGGAAGAGCAGAGGAAGGGGACCTAAACAATGATTGTTGTTCCAACAGCAGGATTGTTGCCCAACATTGCTGTCCTGATCTTGAAGCCCTCTCAGTGGCATGCAGTTAAAATCCCCCCTAATGCTAATGTTAGCATAGCCATTAGCCTCCTCCTGGCTATTGTAAACAAACAACAGTGTGCCGATCCTGACGGTATACACATTGTAGCTGGCGACTTCAATCAGGCAAACCTAAAAACTGTTCTCCCCAACTTCTACCAGCATGTGACCTGTGCAACAAGGGAGAATAATACTCTGGATCATGTTTTATTCAAACATAAAGTATGGTTACAGAGCTATTACTCTCCCTCAGGAAGGCTGCTGGACCTGTTGGAGGACCAAGCACAGTACTCCAAGCATGTGCTGATCAGCTCGCTGGAATCTTCACCAAGATCTTCACCATCTCCCTGCCACAAGCCATCATACCCTCATGCCTACAATCAGCCACCATCATCCCTGTTCCCAAGAAGCCAGTGTCTGAGGACCTGGGTAAATACAGACCAGTAGCACTCACACCGGTGATTATGAAATGCTTTGAGAAACTGGTCCTGCATCACATCAAAGCAAGCCTGCCTCAATCATTTGAGCCACACCAGTTTGCTTACAGGGCAAACAGGTCCATGGAGGATGCAATCGCCTTCCGTTCCTTGACTGTACGGCAAACCAGCAGCCCCTCTCAAAGCCGCCTCTTCATCCACCAACCTCGACCCCTTTCTGTCATCCAACCACCTCGACCACTGTTTACTATCCTCTCCGAATTAAAAATTTAAATAAACTACTTTAAACAGTAAAACTTGGCATGGTCCTGTTAGTGAAACAAACATATCTAAAAATGTTACACTTGTGAAAAAGACCCACATTTACCCAATTATTTTAACAAGAAAATATTATCGTGGATGGTGTGACTTGACTCAACTTGTTATGCTGGAACATAAAGTATCCTCAGTGGTTGCTATCCTTTTCCACATAATGGGTACCATACAGAATTCAAGAGGATTGGGACTGAGTTCAAGGCAATTTTTTGCTTTGTTGGTGCAGCATATAGTGACCCAACACCTGCAACATTGAAGGGATGTGGGTGTGTTTTTATTCTACTGACCTCCAATAGGTGGGATGACTTGATCCAGAAGTTTCATACTGGTTCGCTTCCAAATCTTCTTGATAATTCCCCTCAGCTCCTCATTGGCTTGTTCGAAATTACCTGACCAATGGAAGAAGCATAATGATGAGACAAAAGAAATTAGAAAATGTAAAGAAAGTTAATAGGCACTTGTAAGGACAGCATTGATAAAGATCAACAACTAGTAATTGAGAGGAACATTGCTGGTTTGCGGTTCGCTGCTCTGCTGGCGAACCGCGACGGTCAAGTTTGTCAGGGTGGACAACTCTATCTCTCCTGTCATGCTCACATCTACTGGCGCCCCCCAGGGGACAGTGATTTCCCCAATCCTGTTCTCGCTATACACCAACGACCTGAGGGGCTCGGACAGTGTGAGCATGGTCGTGAAGTTTGCAGACGACACTGCATTGGTCGACACCTCCAACAGCCACACCCATTTTGAGGAAGAAGTGATGAATCTGCAACAGTGGTGCGATGAGCACTTTCTCCAGATAAATGTGAGGAAGACAAAGGAGCTCCTCATAGATTTCCGGAGGAAGGTTGACCCTGTTCCACAGCTGACACTCAACGGAGAGGCTGTGGAGAGGGTTAGCAGCTACAAGTACCTTGGGACCATCATCGACAGCAGGCTGACCTTCAATGACAACACACAAACCATCTTCAAAAAGTGCCAGCAGCGGATCTACCTCCTGAAGAGGCTGAGGAATCTGGACGTAGCCCCTCCTATCCTCCGCAGCTTCTACATCTGCCACATAGAGAGCCTCATCACATTTTCCTTTTTGGCTTGGTATGAGGGGCTCTCAGAGACCAACAAGGCCAAACTACGGAGGGTGGTCACCCTGGGGTCCAAACTTTGTGGGGAGCAGTGCTCAAACCTCCAGTGGCTCTATGACCAGAGGACGGTGAAGAAAGCAAGTAATATCGCGAGGGACTCAACTCATAACCTCAGCACCTGCTTTCAGATCCTGCCCTCCTATAGGAGATATGCTGCCCCTGTATTCAAAACAAACAGGGGCAGGACCAGCTTTATCCACTCTGCTATCAGGCTTCTTAACAAACAGAACCCCCCATAATCCCCCGGCCCCCACTCCACTTGAAAGAACTGGCCCTGTTGTGTGTGTGTTGTGTTGACACCCCCTCACATGCACGTCCCCAGAGGCTAGAGTTCTCTTTTTTACTGTGATTGTTTTTGTATATTATTGTCTTTTTCTGTCTTGTTTTTGCATATTACTGTCTTGACTGACCTGAGCAAAATGAATTTCCCTAGTGGACAATAAACTACATCTAATCTAATCTAATCTAATCTAAATGTAGTGAGGCTACTAGATTTTTCAGTAGCATTCACATAGCGCATTTACTTTCAAAATATTGTTTTTTTCTGTTGGAGAATGATTTCTTCTCTTATAGCACAACCAAACCACATTACTATATCTAAATTTCAGTTAAATAGTAAACCAAGCATCAGTGGCACAGTTATCAGTAATGTGGAAAAACTTAGTCATCAATGTAGAACCATGGCGCATGGTACATGCAGGTAAAGATAAATGTTCATTTATTTGTCATTTTACAAAACCAGGGTTATAAAACAAAACTGAGTTTAGTCCCATTATGCTACGTAAGTAAAATAAAAACTTTTTATACAATGGATTGTGGAAGATGCAGTCTCACAGCCTGAGGAAATACACTGCTTTTTAGTCTAATGGTATGCCAATAGATACTTCAGAATCTTTTGCCTGATAGCAACAGGGTGAACCGACTGTGGCTGGGTTGGGTGTTGTCTTTTAGTGTTCTTTGGGCTCTGTGCAGACACCTTAGTTAACTCATATCACTAGGCCATTCACACTGCCCTTTGAGTGCGGGAATCATGTGCAGATCCTCCATATCGTCCTCTGTGTGAAAGTTTCAGATGCGGAGAGGGGGGACAATTTTGCTGCGGCTCTGATGCGCCTCTGGAGGTAGTATCAGAGCCACAGCAGAGGCAAGCTGCCCACATAGCAAGCGGGTCCGGGCCAGATCCGGCATCAAGCCGGCACCTATGGCCTACATCTGGCATGGCAAATAGTATGTTAGCCAGATGTGGGCCAGGTCTGGCAATGATGGCACCGTTTATGATATGGCATGCCAAATGTGGGCCAATCGTGGTTAGGTGTATGTGGCCCAGATCTGTAACAGACAGGTCTGGGCCAGATCTGGCATCAAGCTGGCACTTTTGGCCTATTTCTGACCTGGTAAATAGTATGTTAGCCAGATGTGGGCCAGGTCTGGCAATGATGGCACCGTTTATGTAATGGCATGCCAAATGTGGGCCAATTGTGGTTAGGTGTATGTGGCCCAGGTCTGTAACAGACAGGTCTGGGCCAGGTTTGGCAGTGATGGCACTGTTTATGAAATGGCATGCCAAATGTGGGCCAATTGTGGTCAGGTGTATGTGGCCCAGATTTGTAACAGACAGGTCTGGGCCAGATGTGGCATCAAGCCGGCACTTTTGGTCTATTTCTGACCTGGTAAATAGTATGTTAGTCAGATGTGGGCCAGGTCTGGCAATGATGGCAATGTTTATGTAATGGCATGCCAAATGTGGGCCAACTGTGGTTAGGTGTATGTGGCCCAGATCTGTAACAGACAGGTCTGGGCCAGATCTGGCATCAAGCCGGCACTTTTGGCCTATTTCTGACCTGGTAAATAGAATGTTAGCCAGATGTGGGCCAGGTCTGGCAATGATGGCACCGTTTATGTAATGGCATGCCAAATGTGGGCCAATTGTGGTTAGGTGTATGTGGCCCAGATATGTACCCTGCTGAAAAAAGTCAGACAAACCATTAGGCATATTCTATTGGTTTCTAATGGTTCCTGGTGGTTTCTAATGGTTTCTAATGGCTACTTATGTTGTCCTAATGGTTTGGTTTGATTTTCTAAGGTTCTAATATCTCCTACACAAATCTACAGGACTTCAACGGTCCATACTAACATTTCCTACGGGAGTCTAATGGTTCCTACAGGAGTCTTCTATAGGAGTCTTAATGGTTCCCACATAAGTCTTATTGTTTCCTACAGGCGTTTCTATACACTGAAACAAGTCAATCTAAGAATAAATAATTGTAACATAATTAATCCTGTGATAATAACAATATAAAACAAAGGTTGTCTCTAGACATGAATATATCAAGTTGTGAATTATTCTACATTTGTTCAAAACACAAGTCATTTTGATTGTTTTCCCTAACAAGCTGTATGTAAGCGGATCAACAAATCTTCCACACTTTGTATTTACTCCGACTGCCCTCCCCCCCCTGTGGTGCATTCTGGGTATTCGCGCCAAACGCCTGAGCAAAGACAGAAGGAGAAATTTGAAAAATGGGAGACTGAACTGTTAAGGTAAGAATTTAGTTAATGTTAGTGATATAGTTGGTTACTTACTACAATCTTTCAGGTTTTACATTGTTGTAGAAATAAGTAAAATAACTGGAGGCACTAGATGTAATTTGTAATTAACAGTATTGGCTTCAACAGACTTCTGTGTAATTTGAAAGTAATGTTAGCAAGTTTTAAAATACTTGCTTCAAATGTAATTTGAACCTGACGTTTGCAAGTGACTATAATTTAAAGTAAGTATGGATGTGCTTTTTCTTTCACATTACGCTAATCAGACAGCGCTGGGTGCCGGTTTATGGCTGCATGCAGAACCAGAGTGATAGAGTAAACTATGTCGTATGCATTTCTATCTATGGCACTGTGCAGAATCCCTCTCTATCGGCTAACACCGGGGGGTGGGGGGGGGGAGAGTCAGCCGTTAGCCAGGGGTGTACGCGACACACGGCGCCCCTCGGTAACTGCTAACTCCTCACTAACGGCTAACCGTTAATGGCTAACACCGTTAGCGAGGCAGTAGCCGTTAGCGTGGGGCGCCTGGTGCCGCGAACACCCCTTAGCTAACGGCTAACACCCCGGTTAGCCGTTAGCTAACACCGTTAGCGAGGAGTGTTAGCTGTAAGTCGGCCGTGTGTGTTTGGGTTTGTGTGGCCGGTTTTTGGTCGCAGCGGTGGCTGCTAACTAGCAGGTAACATAGCCTACATCTAGGCTGTTAAGTCAGGTCTGCTTGTTAGCCACGAAACGCAGCAGAGGGCAGAGCGAGCCACGCTGCAGGTGATACACCGCGCCGAGTTCTCAAATAGAGAGCCCACTGTACAGGGGGCAGAGTGAGATGCGTGCTGCATAGACGATCTCTTTAGTGGTCAGTTACTATGTCATTGTGTGCTTATCAGATGATTTATCGTGTCAAGCACACTGGTGAAGGTATGCAAAAACAATTGTTGTGGGGAAAGTGGACACATGTTAGATTATTTCAGTTTATGGACCAGACAAAAAGTATTTTTTGGGGGCAGAGATTCTGGTCTTTCACTGAAAAAAATGTCTTGACAGCCCAGTCTAAAATGCAGCAAAAGTAAGCCTGATGAGGCTGTCAGAATAAAATGCATGACTCTGTTCTGTTTTTGTTGCTCTGTGTCTCTGTTATTCTTTTTTTCTGTATCTCAAGATGTTTCTCCATCTCACTTCTGACCTCTTTTGCAGATCAAGGATGAATTATGGAGGATCACACTAAAGCCACTACAGTTCACATTACTGGGGAAGTTGGACCAATACACACCCAGGCTGTTGAGCCTCTAAGCTGTTGGGAAGACACTTGATGAGACCCGTGACATGGTAAATGAGGCATGTACTCATTGCAGTTAAATAGTTAGTTATATATTAGCATTCTGATGTTTGTACTTAGCATGATCTCCTTTCTTTTTTTATAGCACAACAGCATTGAGTCCAGAAGAGAGGCTGTGATCAGAGGCCTCATTCTCTATCTTGGTGAAAAGCTAATCAAGGCCTACAAGGTAAAGAAAACTGTTTCAAAGCCCAGCCTGTTTGAGATGAGGTTGTGCAATCCAGAATAGCTGATGGCTCAGTGGTATTTTCATTATTTTTTTCTTTTTTTTTAAAGAGTGCCTATGTAGAAATGGATGGAATGTTATGATTTTAGCATCTAATTATTAATGATTGAGTAAAAGCTGGAAAAATCATCAGATGTGGATGTTATCCTGCACGGAGAGCAGGCTGCTGCTAGCACTGCTAACGGTAGCCACACAGCATGTCAGAGAAGATGACACATTTCATTAACATAGTTCAGTTCATTAACGTGTGCCACTAAGTGCCAACTATATCAGCATTTGGTTGTTGAACAGTGGGATCAATGGTATCTATCAAACAGCTCTTCATTTAAATAAAAACGGAGTTCAGTTGTGTTCAGTGATGATGGAGAAGCTGCTGCTGCCGAGCGAAATGCCATCCCAATGTCTGACAATGCATGGAACATGACGTATAGCAACAGCAAAAATATTAACAGTAATGATAGCAATAATAATTATTTGGGGGGGTGCAGCTGTTATTTTCTTCTCTGAGGGGGGGATGTTGTAGAAATTTGTTTGGCAAGATCTGCAAGCAGGCTGATGTGAATGTGTATGTGATGTGGGTACTGAATGTGGTTATGCATTGCATAACCAAATGCACTTATCGAGCACTTATACCGGTATGCCAGTTTACTCTGACACAGGCTACATCCTTATTTTCATTTTCTATGTCGAGATACTGCCGGACTCGCTGCCACCTTTTACACTAGATTACACTATTTCTGGTGACGACAAGCGATGTTTGAAACATTTACATGACCAGTCGTTTAATCAGGAACATCCCTAGTTATGGCATGTTAATGGCCAAACACACTGATGGCTGTTGGAATGTAGTGCCAATCATATTTATTGAGCTAGTCATCAGATGTGTCACTTGTGAACTGTACTGTGATATTCATTAATTTGTGTGTTTGTATGTTTGTGTCTGACTTCTGATGCCACAGACCAAGAAATCGAGACCAGGATTACAAAATGGTTGCAGAAAGCACCTGATGGGAACAGCGGAGGAAGTGAGTAAATGAGAATGATGGACAGTGAGAGAAGCTCTCATGCGTAATGCATTTTAGACTTTTGATCTGAACTCTCTTCACCTTTTGTAAGGTGCTACTGCTGGTGGAACACATGGAGACGTGATGTTCCTATGCATGGTGTGAAAGTCTGTGCCAAGTTGTTTTGTCTAAAATGTTCAGTGTTGGTTTTTAAACTGAAGATATGGCAGTGAATGTTAAATTCGTAATAATGTTCTGTAGACTCTTGACATGTTGTGTTTGCTGACAGATATGTTGTAAGTATATGTTAAGGTATTACGCAACATTCTGCTGCATTGTATGTTTTTGAACAGTCTATGCCAGTGGCTCTCAACTGATGGGTCAGGACCCAAGTGGGTCGTACATGTGAATGGAAAAATCTCAGAGTTTTATTTTGAAGTCTATAATTTCTGATACTGTGCTTTTATTATGAAGGATGTGTGTTTACCATGAATGCAGCATGGCTGCAGTCATATACTGCCAACTATACAACTTTTCAGTGTTAAAATGTTGCCGCTTTTTGAATTGTGAAAAAAGTACTGAATGTTCTGATGCATATTGCACTTATCTGATAACACTTTGCATTGATTATTCAATATTGGAAATGTATTTTGGCAATTAGCTGTGAAAATAAAGTCATTTGTATAACTGTACCTCTGTTGTTTTTTAATCCGGGCCAGATGCAGCATGGATTAGACTGACGTCTGGCCCAGCTCTGGTCCACATGGGGCACTTGCACTTGGCTGACATACTGCAAAGAATGACGGCCCCCCAGTGGCCCAGATCTGGTTAGCCAGAGCTGGCTCACACATGGGCCAGCTCTGGGCCAGCTGAGGTACTTGCACTTGGTTGACCTACCACAAAGAATGACGGCCCCCCAGTGGCCTGGATCTGGTTTGCCAGAGCTGGCTTACACATGGGCCAGCTCTGGACCAACTGAGGCACTTGCATTCGGCTGACATACTGCAAAGAATGACGGCCCCCCAGTGGCCCAGATCTGGTTAGCCAGAGCTGGCTCACACATGGGCCAGCTCTGGGCCAGCTTGAGGTACTTGCATTCGGGTGACATACCGCAAAGAATGACGGCCCCCCAGTGGCCCGGATCTGGTTTGCCAGAGCTGGCTTACACATGGGCCAGCTCTGGACCAACTGAGGCACTTGCATTCGGCTGACATACTGCAAAGAATGATGGCCCCCCAGTGGCCCAGATCTGGTTAGCCAGAGCTGAAAAAGTGAAGACACAGGCCAACGTCTGAGCTGTGGTATTCGCTGTAATGGGAAGTGCACTGGAAGTGCAAAAGGCTGAATGTGTGCCTATTTGGATTTATTTAATAAGCCACGCCCACATTGACCAGTCATGACCACCTTCAAGATATGGCGTCAGGATTGGCCCTGCATCATACCGACCAAATTTCGTAAAAATCGGTGTAGCCGTGCGCCCCCTAATGGCCAAATTTTGCCAAATTCGGCACATACCTTCCCAGTGTCCTGGCAACCAAGGATCTCAAATTTGGTGTTCACAGCATTTAGTTTGACTGAAATATTAAACAGTTTACATTTGTATAGCTAGCTACCGAAATTTGTTCGTTAATAATTTGCGCATTTTTTGGCCAAGCAAAATTCTTTTGATAACTTTAGATCAGGTCCAGTTGAAGAGTGTACGTGCCAAGTTTCACGCAGATCGGACAAAATCCCAAGGAGGAGTTCGAAAAAGTAGGTTTTCCAGTTTTTGCGATTTTCTAAAAAACCTTCTAACCGGAAGTGGGCGTGGCCAATCGCAAAGTGATTCAGCTCCATTCAGGGAATCTGGGGATACAATGTTTTTGAATGTGCGACCTACGGTTTGGGAGTTATAGGCAAAAACGTGTTTTCCTAGGTTATAGCGCCCCCTGCAGGCGGATATATGTAGATTTTTGTGTCTGAGATATTCGCAGGAGTCTGGACCAACCCTCCAAATTGCACCGCCCTCCCTTGCACGGTTTAGCCTGCAGCACCACTTTTAGCCGGAGAAAAATAAAAATAAAAATCTTTACAATTACAATAGGGTTTCTAGCACCGCTGGTCCTAGGAAGCGTATGCTTGCATACGCGTTCCCTCGGCCCCTCGGGCTTGGCCCCCTAAAAAATCTTTACAATTACAATAGGGTTCCTAGCACCGCTGGTCCTAGGAAACGCGTATGCTTGCATACGCGTTCCCTCGGCCCCTCGGGCTTGGCCCCCTAATTAAATCAATTAGAAACAATCATTAAGGAGTACCAAAACCCATTAGCTTATGAAATTACTGAAAAAGAGTTGTACCAAAAAATGAAAACCCTAAAATGTAGAAAAGCCTGTGGACCTGATGGCACCCTAAATGAGATGCTTAAACACACAGAGTTTCCTGAAATATGGAACGAAGGACTGATAAGTCCCATATTTAAAAGTGGAGACAAGACAAACCCCCAAAATTACTGTGGGATCTGCATAAACTCATGTCTTGGAAAGGTTTTATGTAGTATACTAAATTCACGAATTATAGATTTCATTACAGAACATCATGTATTAAGCAGAAGTGAAATTGGATTCCTACCTAAATTTAGAACCACAGACCATATCCTTACACAGCACACTCTAATTGATACATATGTCCAAAAAAATAACACAAAAATATATGCTTGCTTTGTGGATTTTCAAAAAGCCTTTGATTCAATCTGGCACAATGGCCTTTTCTTTAAATTAATCGAAAGTGGTATCGAAGGAAAAGTATATGATTTGATCAAATCAATGTATACTAACGGAAAATGCTCAATTAAGATTGGAACAAAGAAAACAGAATCTTTCTTCCAAGAACATGGAGCCCAACACTATTTAATATACTGTATATATTAATGAATTGGCAAAACAAATAGAGAATTCCCCTGCACCTGGAGTTAAACTACAAGACACTGAAATAAAATGTCTCCTTTATGCTGATGACCTGGTCCTGTTGTCCCCCACAAGAGAAGGGTTACAGCAACACTTATCACAACTGGAAAAATACTGTCAAACCTGGGCTCTGACAGTCAACCAACCCAAAACCAAAGTGCTCATCTTTCAGAAAAGGTCCAGACTACAGAGAAGCAACACCAGTTTCACAATAGGAAACAACCCTGTCGAACAAACAAATCATTACACATATTTAGGACTAAAAATCTCGAACACAGGAAATTTTAGCTTAGCTGTGAATGAACTAAAAGACAAAGCAAAAAGGGCTTTCTATACCATTAAGAAATCAATAAACACCAAACTACCAATTAGAACCTGGCTCAAAATATTCGAATCATTCATCGAACCCATTGCAATATATGGCAGCGAGGTGTGGGGTCCACAAATTCAACAAGACTGGACAAAATGGGACAAACATCTCATTGAGATCCTGCATGCAGAGTTCTGCAAAAATATCCTCCAGGTGTAGAGAAGAACTCCCAACTCTGCATGCAGAGCTGAATTAGGCCAATATCCTCTACTATTAAATATTCAAAAATGAGCCCTAAATTTCTGGAATCATATTAAAACAAGTGACCCACTCTCCTTTTCTTACAAAGCCCTATGCTGCCAGGAGTTGAACCCACAAAGGAGTCCCCTCTGCCTGCTGGCCCTGAGGCTGAGCGAACCATCAACCACTCAGATCATTACACCATGACCACCTCAGAACATAAGACCCAACCAAATTATGATGAAAGAAAAAGAAAATACGTAGATTATTGGACATAACTAATAGAATCCCAGAACAAAATAGAAACCTGTGTAGCCCTAAACAGACAATACACTGTGGCAGCCTACCTGACCACAGTGTCTGACACCAAACTGAGGAGAACACTGACTAAGTACAGACTGAGTGAGCACAACCTGGCAGAGGAGGTAGGCCGGCACAGACAGACCTGGCTGCCCAGAGAAGAGAGGTTGTGTTCCTACTGTGATCAGGGAGCAGTAGAGACAGAGCTGCACTTCCTTACTCACTGCATCAAATATGAAGGTCTCAGAGACCAATATTTCACAACAACAATCAAAATATTTCCAGATTTCCTCAATCTAAGTTACCCAGAGAGACTTCAGGTCCTACTGGGAGAGAGGGAAGACTGCTGTAGACTGGCAGCGAGATATGTAGCAGCCTGCCATGAGCTCCGTAACTCTGTGAGCCCCCCGTCACACATGACTGATTAGCTAATAATCAACCTGTTATATGTCCGATGTTACTCTTACCTACCTTCCATAGCCCCTCTTTATTATTACCGTTATAACTTGTATTAAGATGCTTTGGCAACATTGTATTGTATACAGTCACGCCAATAAAGCCACTTGAATTGAATTGAATTGAATTGAGAGAGAAACTGCCTCATCAGAACTCCACCACGCACATAGATGAGACGGGACAGGGGAGCGACTGGAACCTTTGTGAGTTATAAATCCATTAACATTGTGGATCCTTGGGGGCGCTGTGGAGCCGCGGACCAAGATGGCAGCTTAGAGCGGGGTCTCCTCACAGCTTTGCTAAAAGTTTGAAAAGTCCTAGTCATTAACGCTTCTACTTCTAAAAGATGTCTAGACAAACGACGCTTAAAGACTGTGAGAACAGCTCCAAAACCCGTGCCTCTCAGAAGTCCAAAACTACTCCGGTAGACGATGTTGTTGACGCTCCGACTAGCCCAGGGAATGATTTAGCCGCGGTGCTAACAGAGCTACAGTCACTTCGCTCTACTGTCACCGCGACTAACACCAAGATAAGTACCCTCGATGGCTTCGGGGCAAAACTTGACAACGTGGAGAGATGCATAGCTGTGATGAATAGCTCTGTCGATGCTGTGAAAAAGAGCTTTGCGGACCTTCAACAGGATATCACCGCTAATGCTAAGCGGCTCGCGGAGGCTGAGGGGCGCATAGGAGACACCGAAGACGGCCTGCAGAGTGTGAAAACGGAGATGACTGACGCCGCTAAACGTATCGCCTATTTGGAGTCCAAGACGGAAGATATGGAAAATCGTGCTCGGAGAAATAACTTAAGGTTGGTGGGGCTCCCTGAAAGCGCTGAAGGAACTCAACCCATGATTGATTACATACAGCGTATGTTGCCGGTCTGGTTGGGGCTCGACGGCACCAAGTCGTTCACCTTGGAAAGAGCGCACCGCACACTGGCAAGACCAAGACCGGATCAGAACAGAGCTGTAATCATTCGCTTCCTACGATTTCAAGACCGCGAGTTTGTTTTCAATACATCCAAACAACGTTCGCTCTCTCACGATGGTCACAAAATCTTTTTTGCCCAAGACCTATCAGCGGAAACCATTAAAGCACGGAGCCCATTCAATGCAGTGAGAAAAAAGTTCATTGAAGCGGGAAGCTTTCGTGGATTCACCTTGCGCCCTTGCAAAATGAGGGCTCTACACAACGGGAAGATAATCCTTTTCTCCACACCAGAAGAAGCTGAGAACTTTCTTCCAAACTCCTAAACTTCTAAACCCTGAGGAGTATAGGTAACTACCAAAAGACTGATATGGACAATATAGGTGCACTGCAGCTTAATACAGGTTAATTTTATATACATTTTGTACTTTTTTATTTATTTTAATTATATGCAGAGCTGCTACTACCATATTTGGTGGACACTTTATTTTATGCACCTACTATAGGCCTATACACTTGTGTATTTGATACAGGCTATTGAAGCAGTTAAATCAAGAAGCGTTAATAATATTATACTTCATATTTATCATTCTAGGACAGTAAGTGTTTGAATGTTCAGGTAGGGATGCGAGGCTGGGGGGGGGGACCGTGTGGGCTGTCTGAAGAGAAGTGCCTACAGTTACACCACTCCTCATTAGTGTGGATTGGTATTTGCCCCTATACGTTTAGTTAAGTAAGGGAAGGGGGGGGGCGGGATTTAAAAGGTTAAGTGTTTTTATATGTCTAGTCCAGTTGTTATTACTTTTATTTACTCTGTGTTTTTATTTTTTGTCACACTCAACATGATCATGTATCTCACTGCACAATATGGAAAGTCCAAAACTGTCTGATTTAAGATTTACAAGCTGGAATGTCAGGGGACTCAATAAGTTAACTAAACTGAAACAGGTAATGAACAGACTTAAAAACCTACATTCTAAAATAATTTTTCTTCAGGAAATTCATATAACAGTTACTGAAATTAAAAAAGTACAGCGTAGGTGGCCTGGTCAAGTTATACATGCTACATATAACAATTATGCTAGGGGGGTACTAATTCTTATCCACAAAACAATTCCTTTTCAACTTACTAATACAATCCAGGACCCCCAAGGAAGGTTTGTAATCGCCCAGGGTAGGATCCTGTCTCTCGCATTGAATTTGGTCAGCATATATGGTCCTAATGAGGACAACCCTAAATTTTTTGAAGACTTCTTCTTAACCTTGTCTTCAATGTATGGCTTAAACATTATTGGTGGGGATTTCAATTGCACTCTGAACCCGTCAGTAGACCGCTCTACGAAAAACGATCCCCATAAAAAACAATCTAGAAAAACAATTCTACAATATATCAATGATTTGAATTTATCTGAAATCTGGAGAAAACTTAACCCAGATAATTTGGAATACTCATGCTATTCAGGAATACATAAGTCCAGGTCTCGTATTGATTATTTTTTAGTATCACAAGAACTGGTATCCAAAATTAAGAATTGTTGGTATGACTGTATAGTCATTAGTGACCACTCCCCCATTTCCATGTCTGTACAAATGGAGAAATTTCACCAGTCTCCTCCTAATTGGCGTCTGCAAGTGAGTTGGCTTAAGAGTCCTGAATTTGTTAAGTATTTAGAAGATAAGATTGATGTTTATTTTCAGATTAATACTAACCAAACTAATGCATGCATTAGATGGGAAGCCTTCAAGGCTTATATTAGAGGGCAAATTATTAGTTTCACTAGTACCAAAAACAAGAAACAAAAAGCAGAAATTAATGAATTAGAGAAGCAAATAAAATCTTTGGAAATAGATATAAATAATAAAGATGACACTGAAAAACAAAAACAGTTATTAATTTTAAGAACAGAATATAATAAATTAACATCTGATAAAGCAGCAAAAAGTCTACTGTGGCTGAACCAAGCCTTTTATGACCAGGGAGAAAAGGCAGGCAAATTGTTAGCTTGGAGAATAAAAAAAATACAATCTGAAAGAGCCATTAATGACATAACTACTCAATCAGGGGAGATATCAAGCGATCCTCTGGATATTAATAACACATTTAAGGATTTTTATCAATCACTATACAGGTCAGAATGCTCCCCCATGCCCGCTCATAGAGATACCTTTCTTAATCAGCTTCAGTTTAAAACGCTCACAGAGGAAGTTAAAGTGGACCTGGATAAAGACATAACAATGGAAGAACTATTGCAGGCCATTAAAAGCATCAACTCAGGCAAAACTCCAGGGCCCGATGGCCTACCAATAGAGTTTTATAAAACCTTCCAGAAACAGTTGTTGACCCCACTTTTGGATATGTTTAACGAGTCATTTAATAATGGTACATTACCACCAACTTTAAGACTTGCTACAATAGTTCTTATTTTGAAACCTGGGAAAATACAGACTGACTGCTCTTCATACAGACCTATTAGTCTTATGGGAGTAGACACAAAAATATTGAGTAAAATTCTTGCTAAAAGGCTAGACCCACATATCCCTTTCTTGGTACATAGTGATCAGAATGGGTTTGTACAGACTCGTCAGGGATTTCATAACATAAGAAGGGTCCTCAACATAATCCACTCTAAAAATAATACCAGGGATACAGCGCTGTTATCTCTAGATGCTAGACAAGCGTTTGATAGAATTGAGTGGCATTATTTGTTCAATTTGCTACCAAGATATGGACTTGGGGGAAAATTTATGAAATGGATAGAATTATTATATACTAACCCTACAGCACGCGTAATGACGAATAACAATTTATCAAGCCCCTTAACGCTAGAGAGGTCAACTCGTCAGGGCTGCCCTCTCTCCCCACTTTTGTTCATTTTAGCCATTGAGCCTTTAGCCATGTCCATTAGAGCCGAAGCTAATCTATCAGGAATAACAATCGGAGATCATGAACATAGGATATCGTTATATGCAGACGATGTGATTCTTTTTCTGTCAAATTTATCAAACAGTGTCCCGACATTATTACATTTAATTAATAGATTTGGTCAGTTTTCTGGATACAGTATTAATAATACAAAATCTTCTATACTTTTCCTGAACAAAGATGAAAGAAGTAATCCAGTCATAACAACACCCTTTTTTAATGCGAGGGAAGGCTTCACCTATCTTGGAATTAAGATTACCCCCCAAATTAATACAGTCGTTCAAGCAAACTATGACCCGTTGATGAGAGAGGTACAAGAATTACTCGAAAAATGGACAACAATGCCAATATCAATGATTGGCCGGATCAATATAATCAAGATGACTATCTTGCCGAAATTCTTATATCTATTTCAATCACTTCCAATGCCACTACCAAACTTTTTTTTTAAAGAAATTAATAATGCATTCTGTAGGTTTATCTGGAACAATCGAAAACCTAGATTAAGACTCAGATTATTGTACTTGCCATATGATAGGGGAGGATTACAGATGCCCAGTTTACAGTGGTATTACTGGGCCGCTCAGCTGCGTAGTGCTATGTTTTATTTTGTCACACATTCTCCTCCAGCATGGGTTCATATTGAACAAGCATCAATAGCTAAGCTGCCACTAAGCCTATATTTGTATTCAGCAGATTTTAAAACTTTGAAGAAAAAAACAACAAATCCTTTCCTTAAGAACTCTATTGATATATGGTTTAAAGCTCATAGACATATTGGTGATACACCGCCATCTCTCAATTTTCCCCTATTTGGAATAATGCACGGTTCACTCCTGGCCGGGCAGATGGTGGTTTTCAAATTTGGGCCGACAGGGGGGTGCAAAAAATTGGAGACTTATATGTTCAGGGCACCTTACTTACATTTAATGAACTTTGTTTGAAATATTTAATTCCAAAAAAACACTTTTTTAAATACTTACAATTGAAGCATTTCATTTCATCAAAGTGTCATCAGGATACACAAGAACCGCCGCTGTCCTGCCTTGAGGACATTGTGTTAAAACACATGAATGGGAAACGCCAAATCTCTATACTATATACAGTACTTATCTCACATGATGAAGAATCTAGTCATGACAGAAGGAGGGCATGGAGTTCAGATATTAAGGAAGATATTGAAGAAGCTGAGTGGGCGACAGCTTGTTTAAAAGCTCAAACACAAACCATTAATACTCGCATGAAACTGCTACAACACAAATGGTTAATGAGAACATACATAACCCCTGAGAAACTCAATAAATGGTCCCCTGACACTCCAGATACTTGCGTGAAATGTTTGACTGAGAAAGGTACTTTGATTCATTGTGTATGGGAATGTCCTAAACTGGTAACTTTTTGGAAAATGGTTGTCCACACTCTAAGTAAAATTACAGGTATTCAGGTACCCTGTGTAGCAAAACTTTGTATTCTAGGGATATACCCAGATTGTTTTTCTGTTAACTCTAAGTGCAAGACTCTGATTAACTTTGGCCTCCTGCAGGCCAGGAGGAGGGTTGCTTTGTCTTGGAGAGACACTGAAATATCATCTATACAATCTTGGATTAGAGAGATGGCAATGTATGTTACATTAGAAAAGCTAACCTATGTAATCAGGGGTAAAATACAAGAATTTGAAGAAGTGTGGGCACCCTTAATGGACTTTCTCAAGCAACAATAGATTATATTTATCTGTAGAGCTATTCTGTGTGTGACTATTTTATTTTATTTTATTTTTTTTTTTTATTTTTTTTTTTTTTTAATTTTAATTTATCTTATTCTATTTTATTTATTATTGTAATTATTTTATGTGGATATGTATGTTTGTGTGCATGTTTATCTTTTCTGTATGTATGTGTATGCAGTGAGGTTCACCTGCATCTCATTGCGTAACTTGTGTGGCATATGTCAATGTGCTTTGTATGTTCTTATTGGAAATTAATAAAAACATTGTTCAAAAAAAACATTGTGGATCCTTGTGGGGGCTAACAAGTCGCCTTCCACTTATTCAATGTGCTTTGAGTCATATTTCAGAAGAGCACCCATTTGTGCTTGTTAAGCTTACTGCTTGTTAATGAGAGATAGGAATAATCAAATATGACAGCTGTCTGTGTCGGCTATTTATCTTGCCTCCAATCTTAAACTTCTTTGTGATATTGAGTTTACTGTGACTTTGCTGTTGTAAACATTGCTGTTCCTACTAACAGTCACAGTAGTCATTTCTTGGTTTTGTCACATTTTTAGATTTGTAGCATGTATTTCTAGTTTGCACTTCCTCCGATAAATAGCCAAATAATAAACCAGCGTTGTATTGCTTTTTAAGAATCGCAGCTGAATTGCATGTCTTCCAAACCTCAGTATCTATCTATAAATACACGGAACCTCTGTCTGTGTGTGTGTGTGTGTGTGTGTGTGTGTGTGTGTGTGTGTGTGTGTGTATGTGTGTGTTCCTCAAATATCTCTGCGGATCAGGATCAGACTGACCTGAGAGTTTCAACATGGCTGCTGCGTGGTTCAATGGTGTGATATTTCGCATTCGTTTGGACTGCAATGATACCGTTAATAAATTATTTCATAAATGCTTTACACATTTCACGAGCATTGTCCACCGGAGCCACGACATTCATGTGCGCACCAGAGCCAATCACTGCACACCGTGGCCACGCACGCACCAGAGCCAATCACTGCAGAGCCCACCGCGACCCCCCACCTTAAAGGTAGGAACACACTGGCCCAACCGTTGGACGTCTGAAGTGTTTAGAGAGGCTCGGACGAGGTCGGGAACACATATGTTTGCTGTGTTCAGCTGCGTCGGAAGCTTTCGGAGCCGCGCGGACGTTGTCGGATCCGACTGAGCATGCGAAGTCTGAGGAGGAGGGCCGTCGGATGTCTGAGCCATTGGATTCTCTGATTGGTTGTGTGCCAGCTGAATGGCCATTCTGATTGGCGTTGTGCTGGCGAATCAGCGCGGTGTGTGGGAGGGGCGGAATACTGTGTGCGCTTTGTTTTTCTATGTACTCCGTTCCGTCATTCTCCGTTTTCATGTTTTGCAGTACTGGCACGAGACAAGTTGTTATGTCCGTTCAGGACGAATTAATTCTTGTTCGTCTGGTAATGCCTCGCTGCATGTTTAGTATGCAGCTGTTTTTATCGGAAATAGTTAAGTTTCGTTTTGATCGAAAGTAAAAAGAGTTGTGTGCACAAGCCTCTCGTTTACAACTCACAACACAAGCGCCACCCGCTTATTGCATCTCGCGCAAGCGCAGAACATACACGCTACTGTGGCTTAGGCAGCACGTCGAAGCGGTGTGTTCAGTGCAACTTTTCTGCCAAACGGGTCAGACAAGAGGCAACGGAGTGGTCGGAGAGTGGTCGGATAAGGCAGTTGGATGTCTGGGCGGTGTGTGGGGGCCTTAAGAAACAAGCAGATTTATACCTGCAGCGGCGCGAGCTGGACCGGGATTTTGCCGGCGGTTTGGTCCCGTTCTGTTCTGTTCTGTGCATCTAAACTGACTGTTGTGGATTAATGAGATTAAACGAGTCCGGACGAGTCTGTTCGGGTCTGAGGAGATCCGGAGACGCGCGGACAACAAAGTGTGTACACACTTTGCTACACGGCCCACCTCCCGAAGCGACGGACCGGAAGCATCGGCACGTCCAAAACCGGACCTAGGGTAAATAATGTCCGCCACGCTTTTTCGCGAACATCGCCGTCACGTTTGCTTTGTTTCTGGTGCAGGAAGAAACGGTAAAAACGGGCTTTTGTCACGAAAGTTTCCAAGCAGCAAGTTTGGTTGTTGAGGAACAGGAAGTTGTGGGAGGGACCTAGGCGGATGATTGACATGCAACAACGGTCGGTGTGTGTGAGAGTTGAGAGATTTGTGACATTTAGCGTGTTTGGAGTGTGTAGTTAGTGTGTTATGTAGTGTTTGGTGTAGTGTGTTTAGTGAGTAGTGGAGTCGTTTTTTTTTTTAATGAGGAGAAGCTGAATGTGGAGCAGGCAGTCCAGCTCTTCATTCAGCTGGAAGGAGCACAGGCAGACCTGAGCATTGCCTGCATTTAAATGTAAATAGTTACATATAACTTTGTAATTTTTTTAAATGTATGCACACATTTAGATAAACAACAATTTATATTTGCATTATAAGTAAAAAAAAATAAAAAAAAAAATGGATTGTTAAACATATTTGTGGTTAAAAGAATCTAACTTTTTCTACTCGGATTTCATGTTTTTTTTGTGATTTTAGGTCCACTGTGTTAATACAGTATGTCAAAATAAAAAAAATAACTGTACAGTCACACATGTGAGGTTGTGCTGAAAATAATGACACCAAGTAAATAGCTTTTAAGATGAAATATAATGGCAAAATCAAAAATAGTCAAAAACAGCCAATTATACCCTGGAATATCAGATTTCACAACAAACCTAAATATCCCTGACGCCCCACCTTCAAACACAGCCTCATTTGGCCATCCATGAAAAAGCTCCTTAACCTCCCACTTTTTTATAGGAATACACTTTTCTTACGGGCACTGCACTAGCTATTATAATGTGAAAAAAATCATGTTGACAATAATTTATTGACACAAAAGAAATGGCTATTGCATATCACTCACAGCTACACAGGATACACAGCTAAGTAGTTAGCTTTCTATAATTACCGTTTGACATAATATGTAGATTAATTTATGTAAAATTAATTTTACATAAATGAATCTACATATTATGTCAATAAGGCCTGAAAACATACTGCCCTTTTCTGATTCTGAGCCCCTGCCCCTCTATAATCATGTGCACGTCCCTGGTCAGGGTGACAGACCTCCCTCTGACCAGATGGTCAAAACTCCTTAGACTTCTTATCCTCAAGCTCTCCTCTCTGTCTCTCCTTCATGGGGCTGCCTGCCCTCAAGGTCTCTTCTTCTTGGCCCAACAGCTGCTAAGAGCTGCAAGTTGCATTTGCAGCAGGCCTAAAGAACTTCTCCTCACTGCAGGGACACAAGGACCTGCCAGTATTCCAGACCAGTTGCACCAGCAGCTGTGATGAAAAGCTTTCCAGGCAGCTAACTTCACAATCTGAGGAACACCATGAAAGTTAGCACAGAGCTGCTATCCTTGCAAAACAAAGGAGCAAACTGTTTCCTCCTCTGCCGACTTTCATCAGACCTTTCACAGCAAGAACAGCATTCAATATTGGAACCCCATGCTTCTCCTTCAACCACCAGCACCTTTTCTTCAAAGACTGGTAACATTGAACTGGGCTTAGATAGCATAGTATAGCACAGCCACGCACAGGACGTTAAACTCTGGTTGTTGTACTGCATATGTGTTCAATGTATGTGTTTGTTCACTGTTTTGGTGTTATCGTGATCTCAGGTCAGGTTATTGGTAGTTTGCTCTCCTAGACGGCTAATTTGACGTCAGTCGAATGCTGCTTCACACGGATTTAGGGTCTCTGCATGCAACTAACCATCCTCCCTAACCTGGCACCACGTCACACACACACACACACACACACACACACCTGTATATAGTACATTATGGAGCTAAATCGGGGTCAAATGTTTTGTACTTGAAAAAGTAAAATTTGAAACTGAAATTTCACAATCTGAGATTTTTTCAAATCTTTTTGAAAAAAGATTTGAAACTGTAAAAAAAAACAAGATCTGAATCTGAAAAGATAAAACATGCAACTGAAAGAAATAGGATCCCAAATATCAAAACATATGAAAGTGAAAAATGAAAATAAATGATTTATTCAAAAGAATTACCAGAGTTGATCATAATTATTTTTAACCAGAAAAAACTTTTTGTACATTTATTTTTATTTTGAATATGTTGATATATTTTTCAAAATTCAAGATCAAAACTTGAAATTTCAGTTGCAAATGTTACTTTTTCAAAGTACAAAACATTTGACCCCGATTTAGCTCCATAGTACATGTTGGTTAGATTGTGTGTGTTCATCTTTGTTTTGAATAAAATACTTTTAAACCTTCTTCTATTTAATATGTACAAGAGTGAATGTTGCCAACCTCTACACTGTCAAGAACTCCAAAATCCTTCAACCATTACTAGCTGTTTATGGTAAATTTGGTTGTAGTTATTAACCACGTTAAAATAAATGGCATTACTAACGGCGTTACTTTTTTCAGTAAAGGGTAATCTAAGTAATTATTATTTCCATCGTTACAGCGCCGTTACCATTACGACAATTAAATGTGGCGCATTATAACCTGAAGCTACTTATTGAAGCTGTTGTCATCCGACTTGGCTCTCAGCCATATGAGCTGCAAATCTTTGGTGAGGGAGGGGCGAGACAACGGCATAAGTGATGATGATTGGCTAAGGTAGAGTTAAGAGTTCGTAAGCCAATCAGAGGCAGTGTTCAGTTTACACACACATCGTACATGCACAGAGCCGCCGCACACACACAAACTAGCAAAGGTAAGCTGCAGCAATGGCGAGTCCGGGGGGAAAGTTGGCGTTTTCAAAGTGGAAGTATAGACACTACTTTAATATCCTTGAGGTAAAAGGCAAGAACGTACATGTGAAGTGTACATTATGTCCTAGAGCAAAGTGTCCACGTCTGTTGTAAGCAACTCTAATATACTGAAGCTAAGGGCACACATTTCTACAACACTAGTGAGCAAAAAGCACAGTTGTTGACACTATTGATGATGATAGCTGGCATGAGGGGTATTGCACAAAAGTAGAAAAAAGAAATCCAGGATAAGTGAGTAGGCTTGACCTAGTCTGCTCGGCGCACCTTGGCTTAATTGGTTGCACGTTTGCCGAGCCAGGATGAAAAGGCGCGGCTATGTCAAGCCAGGTGTAGATAGTCGGGATAAGTGCATGTTCACAGCATACTTAAATAGACCCCGCGATCGCTCACAGAATCAGTGATGGGAACGTGGATAAGAGTTGCGCTTCATATTTCACGGCTGCTGAACAACAACTCCTGATGGAGTTCTATGAAGAGGTGAAAGACATTAACAGAAAAAAAGGCAATACCAATGCCATAATTAAATAATAACGAGAGAAAGCCTGGCAGACAATAGCGGACCGGCTTAATGCTACAGTTAAAGGACTGAAGGAGTTACTTTTAAAATCCACTAATCAACTGTTGTACACTTTGCTTTAAATGTGGCAAGTAGAAGTACATTTACTCAGGAAATGTAAACTATGATTAAGTGCAAACAATTATCCACAATGTGTGTCATTTAATCTATTTTTCTCATGTTACGTTTTTATGTATTTTATCTTTCTCTCCTTCATAAAGAACAAACTTGTCTGGCCAGATAAGGACCTGGCAGCAAGTTAAGATTAAATGCAAGAACATTTTGCAGGCTGGTAAGTGACTTTAAAGTAGACCAGTGAACAAATGAGGTGAATAGATTAGGTGTCTGCCGACATGTTGAATGTCTGTATGATTGTAGCAGTTGAATAGCACAGGGGGCAGCCCGAGCCAGGATACGACCCCAGCGTAGGAACTGGCACTCCATTTAAATAAACAGAGTCCAGTGATGGAGGGGATCCAGGGAGGGACAGTAACAGACTCTGTCCCAGCCACAGAAACTGTCTGCCTCATACAAGGTACATATTGCAGTACTACTGCACATGAAACACAATCAAATAAATGTATTATACTGTCTGACTTTGGATTTCCTTACAGTGTCTGGGAACACAGTTATACTTTTGGAGCCACCAGAAGATGATCCGGTTAGTACATTGTATTCAAATCACAGGCTTGGTGTGTCCTGTGAAATCTTAATTCAAGTTCTCTCAACACAACGGCAGGCACATCTGCAGCTGCAGAATGCACTTCTGCAGATGAGGAGACTGACACTGGACTCCAGAGGGCTTGCGGTATGTCAATTTTAGGGAAATATCCTGCTTATGTAGTCCATAAAGGATATGAAGTCATTGATGTGGTGCTAATAGTAAATATATGTGTAACAGGACCCAGAAACTGCACAGTCTCCTAAGCAGCCGGGTAACATTGAACATGAGTATTGGCTAAAGTAAATCTACATTATGCACAAATACTGCTGTGTTAATTGACATGTCTTTTACAGACTTCACAAACTGTCAGAAGACTGTATGCAAAGCACTCGGAGAAACAGATAGCGCTGGCAGACATTAAAATCAAATTCAAGAAGAGATACCTCCAAGAAATGGAGCTGGAGCTTGAGATTAAACCCCCGACACTCAGGAAACTGGACCTGGAAATTCAGAAACTAGACAGAGAAGTGAGTATTTCAGTGCACACAGTAACCATAACTGCAATACAGTGTTTTAATCTTTGTTACTTTTGCTCTCTCTATTCCAGGATCCAAGCAACCAAGAGAAATGACTGCCAAAAAAACCCTCAGGTGGTGTAGGCACCGAAACCGAGATTTCAGAAGGCCAAAGGTAATCTCGATTCAAGCCCTTGTCTTGCTGTGTACATGGTTGTAGACCTGCTGTGGTGGGGTTTGGGTAGTGTTGTGCATGAACGCGTTCCTATTTTGGGCGAACGTGAACTGAACGCACGTATTTCTGCCTGATGAACGTTATTGTGAACGAGTTCATTCTGGCGTTTGTGAACGGCGCGTTCTTACAGTTTAACTTCGTTCAAGACAGTGCCAGATTTCCATCGAGCCTTCCAGGCGAAAACCAGCTAAAACACACCGTGAACAGGTCTTAATATGTAGCGAAAAACATCCAGTCTGGCTTTTGTGTATAAAAAGGACGCTGAACGAGAGGTTTGTGCAACTCGCTTTACTTTCGATCAAAACGAAACTTAACTATTTCAGACAGAAACAGCTGCATACCAAACATGCAGTGAGGCATTACCAAACGAACACAGATTAATTCATCCTGGACAGACATAACACTGGCAACACCAGCCACCACAGAGTCGCACCGCAGCATACGCCATCAACATGTGAAGCATGGAGGCAAAAACAAATGAAGGCAGCAGCACTCCCTCAGACTCTGCCGCCACCATTAATACAGCATCTTTGTGTGATTACTTAAAACAATTTAATGAGAAGGTCACCCAGATAGCAAAATTTGATTGAATCAACATTGAGATATTGTCAGGCTGAAGATTGTAATCAACATTGATGTCAGATATTGAAATATACATTGAAAGTGCTCGAAATAATGTTGAATGTCCAATCAATTCTGACAATGAATCAACCTTTATTCAACTATGATATGATCAACATTGAAATAACATTGGATTGAATCAACATTGATGTCAGATATTGAAATATACATTGAAAGTGCTCGCTATGATCGACATTGAAATAACGTTGAATTTCCCATCAGTTCTGACAATGAATCACCCTTTATTCAACTATGATATGATCAACATTGAAAGAATGTAGAATTAAATCAACATTGATTCATCTATATATATGCATTGCATTATACATTAAAACAAGATTATTTTTAAAGGGCCATTTCAACACTTTTCATCCTTCCTTTGTGTCACTCCCTCCAGGAAATACACGGGACCACGATTCTTCAGTTACAGATGACTTTATTCTTCATGACAACGTGACAGAAATAAACATACCTCGCTGGCTGCGCACACAGAGAGGGAATGAGTCCACTTCAGAAATCTTTTGAGCAGTAAATATCTCTGCAAACTTAAGGTTCAAACTTATTTTCAGAGGCTTGCACACTTCTCCTGCTTCATAAGTTTCTTGTTCATTCTTTTCTTCCTGAGTGACGTGTCGCGATCAAATTTGTCCCATTTGCAACTCAGGTTGAAAATAAGTTCCTACTCATTCTTACAAAAACAAAAATAAAATATATAACAAATCATTAAATAATTACATAAATGATATTTGTGGCAGTTAAACTTTGTATGCTTTAATATGCCTCATTAAAACCCCCATTAGATTATTTCAATTCTTTTTAAGAAACCAAGGTTGAGAACAGCTGCTTTACTGCATGCTCTATGAACAAAAAAACCCCTAACAAAACAGACCATTATTCAATAAGTTATTTATTAAATATTCAAAAGCAACTACGCTTTTGTACTTTTTTTTTAGCACACACCTTTTCATCTGGAGAATTGGAGAATTATCTATTTGCCCTGAAACTCCAAGGGACACAAACATGCCAATTGTCCTTCAGAAATAAGACCACAGTTCAACATGAACAAACATCTTGAATGAATGAATGAATTATCTGGCTACCTTTGCCCTGAAAATCCAGGGGACACAAACATTACAAATAGGACCCCAGTTCAATATGAACTGAACATAAGAGCACAGTAGCTTTAATGCAGGCATGTCCAAACTATTCCACAAAGCTAGTGTGGCTGCAGGTTTTCTCTTTAACCAAGCAGCAGCACACCAGACCTGAATCATTTAATCAACTGATCTCAGTCTTCAGAAACTTGATTGTTCAAACTGTGTGCTCTTGACTGGTTGAAACAAAAACCTGCAGCAACACCGTTAACACTGGTTCGGTTCTCCAATAATACAGCCCTGATACTACCTCCAGAGGCGGATAAGGGCTGGAGCGAAATTTCACCCTTCGCCACCTCCGATAGATTCACATTGAGACGGAGGCGGAATTGGTGTACTAAAGCCACCCAAAAGCCAGTGTGAATGGGGCTATTGAAACGATGTTGATTAATTGTAGGCATTTCAACATTGAAAAATCATCATCTATACTACACTGATTCAACAACAGTTTTTCAAACGTTGAAATGTTAACTGTGATTAAACATTGCATCAACATAGATTTTTCAACCTCAACCAAAAATAACCAGTCTGACTAAAATCCAACCTTGAATTAATGTCTTTTGCTATCTGGGCAGTGATGATCCAGGTGGGAAAAATCTGACTCCTTTGAGTAAACTTTGCCCACTGGGTTTCAAGAAGCAACTCCATACATCAACAACGTCAACAGCAAGCCTGAAACGGCACATTGAACTAAAGCACCAGGCCAGCCTTTAAAGGTATGTGCGAGTAAATAAAAAATCAAAAGACATGGCAGCCAAAACAGATCCTCTTCCACCCAAATCTCATAACGGCGTACATTAGCGGCTCCACTGTCTTCATCTCCCAGCCGCATCTTGACAACCTAGTTTTGCAGTATATTGTCGGAGACCTGCAGTTTCAGTGTTAAAACTGATAATTAGCTGTCTGTGGTTCTATATGGGCTGTGGCAATCATTTAGAAAAATAATAGCTCGCAGCACCATATCAAAAAAATAAAAAAGAACTATGAACTAGTTCATTTTTGGAACTGTGAACTTAGTTCAAAATTTTGAATTATGAACTATGAACTGAACTAATTCATTTTAAAATGTGTGAACTGAACTTTGAACTAGTTCATGTAGAAAGTGAACTTTCCCAACACTGGGTTTGGGGGTCCACAAGGGGAGTCACAACAAAAAATAGTGAGTATCCAACTGTGACTGATCATATAAGAAACTAATGGTTGCATATTGAAATTGAGGTTACCTGCAATCTTGTAAAACTCCTCCTTGATGTAGAGGGGTCTTCTGTTGCCAGGGACGGTGATGAATATGCTGATAAATGACTTCAGTGCCAGACAAACACGTCATTTTGTGCGGCAAGTAGTTCCTTTATTGAGGTTCTCTGCATCCCCAACAGAATAAAGGAAGCTCCCACTTACAAAAAATCTCAATGCGACACAGACCATCTGTGGTACAGTGAGAGCATGGCTTCGCGCCGTCTGGTGCTGTATTTTTGGACCCAGCAGCCTACATAAATATCTCAGTCCATCACCTGACAATCTGTATCTCTCAATGAGATAGTCATCCCCAAACGCCAATGGGTGTGACGTGTCCCGGAAGACTCTTTCATGCCTAAATGCTCATCTGAGGATAAGGGCTTCCTCATCCAGTACATCCCCCCAAAAAGGCCAAGCCATTGTGAAGAGGGAACAGGTGAATGGGAGTTGGATATGTATGTATGTATGTATGTATGTATGTATGTATGTATGATCAGCTGTGTTTTGTAATCTCAATTACTGCAATAAAACATATTTATGAAACCTCTGATGGCAATTTGACAAGCAGTCTTCATTAGCATAGCAATATAACACTTGGCCCGAGTAATAATACTACCACTTGAATCAATACAAAAAGACTGTTGCAATTACAAACAACCAACAGATTTAAATGAAATGAAAAATGACAATATATATGTAATATTTTAATGCAGGATAATTAAAATGATGCAACATACTTGGAAAGACCATGGACATGCTGTAAAACACATCAATTCCTCACAGGATTGACGGTGGAAATACAGGTGAATCTCTAGGATTAATCTTAGCCTGGCTGTTAGCCTGGTCTGGAGCAGGCTAGCTGCAGAGAATAAATCACCATAGTAACTTGGCCGGGTTAAGTTGGACCTGCTTTCCTGCAACCGACTTGAGGCTAAATTCAGCCAGGATAACCAACATATCCCAGCTTAATCCCTTATCTTGGTTTTGTGCAATACCCCTCAGGTGTGGCTAATGTTAGCTCAGCTACGTCGTCCAAGCAACTAAAGCTGGGTTTTTTCTGCTCCAGCTTCACAAAAACTTGTGACACCTGACTGTTCTGTGTAGGTACCTGTCTATGCAGTTCTACTCTACTCTTCTTAGACATATTTAAACTTAAAAAAAGGAAAAAGTAACGCAATAGTAATGCTTCTTCAAGAGTGGTGCCCCAAGGTGATCTAATGCAAATTGGATCATATTATTTATCATAATTAATAATTATCCCTGATAATCATTCATTATTATTGATAGCCAGTCTAAATCTAAAAATCCTTTTAAAAGGTCCCATTGTCACGTTCATATGGCTGCTGCATATGTGTGCATGTGGGTATTGTGTTTTTGTGCTTGTGTGTGTGTGTGTGTTTTTGTTTTTGTTTTGTCTATTTGCAGAGGTGCATTGGGGAACTGGGTTAGTTGCAGTCTCTGGAATAATCACATGCACCGGCAGCAGAACAACAATCAGAGCCCGCTTAAAACCCTGAATAACATGAAATTAAGGTTAATGATATAACTTAGAGAACAACATTTTCAGTTTTACTCAAATCAGGGTGATGCAAAAATGAGTACACCCCACTGAAAGTCTCTGGAGCAAGGCTAAATTTTAGACTACAAATGTCTAATTTAACAATAATAAACCACAGGTGAGTCTAATTATTCATTACACAGGTGTCCAGCAGACAGTTGACTATAAAAGGGTGTAGAAAACCCCTTCCCATTTCATGTTGTTAGCAATGGCACCACATGGAAGAGAAATGTCTCAAGACCTGAGAAAGAAAATCATTTCTTTACACCGCGAAGGTAAAGGCTACAAGAAGATCAGCAAAGCTTTACTTATCAGTCAGAATACTAAAAATAATTTAAAAAAGATGGAACTGCAACCATCTCACAGAGACGTCCAGGTCGTCCACGGAAGTTAACACCTCGACAGGAGCGTCTTCTGATGAGAAGGGTCGAAGAAAATCGGCATGCAAGTTCACTGCAGTTATCCAAGGAAGTAGAAAGCCAAACTGGGGTGACTATTTCCCATGACACAATACGGCGTACACTGCAGAGGAATGGCATGCATGGGTGCCGTCCCCGACGGAAGCCTCTCCTAAAGCCCAGGCACAAAAAAACCCGCCTGGAGTTTGCCAGGGCCCGTGCTGACAAAGATGAAGACTACTGGGACTCTATACTTTGGAGTGATGAGACCAAGATAAATGTTTTTGGAACTGATGGCTTCAAAACTGTATGGCGTCGCAAAGGTGAGGAATACAAAGAAAAATGCATGGTGCCTACAGTGAAACATGGTGGTGGCAGTGTCCTTCTGTGGGGTTGCATGAGTGCTGCTGGTGTCGGGGAGCTGCGTTTCATTGATGGCATCATGAATTCACAGATGTATTGCTCTATACTGAAAGAAAAGATGCTACCATCACTCCATGCCCTTGGTCGTCGTGCACTTTTCCAACACGACAATGATCCTAAACACACATCTAAGGCCACTGTTGGATTTCTGAAGAAGAACAGGGTGAAAGTGATTCAGTGGCCAAGTATGTCTCCTGATCTGAACCCAATTGAACACCTATGGGGAATTCTGAAGAGACAAGTTGAGCATCACTCTCCATCCAGCCTCCAGTCTCTAAAAGAGATCATTCTTGAAGAATGCAACAAGATTGATGTAGCAAAATGTTTCCAACTTGTTCATTCCATGCTTAGAAGACTTGGTGCTGTCATTAAAAATCATGGAGGCCATACAAAGTACTAGATATAGTAGTTTTTGTTGTGGGGTGTACTCATTTTTGCATCGCCCATATTTGAGTAAAACTGAAAAATGTGTAATCTAACTTATGTTATTGACCTTAGTTTCATGTTATAAGTTTAACAGATGTTATATTAAAAATATATATATTCAACATTTTGGAAATTGTTTTTGTGTTCATTGAGATATGGTTTAAAATGGTACTTTTCAAAGGGGGTGTACTCATTTACGCTGAGCACTGTATATGCAGTGCTGCACCTCTGCAGCACTGCATCTGCCCTGCGCTTCTCTGAGCGACCCGACACTACACGTCTCCTCAGCCCGGCTGCAGCGCTCCTCCGAGCGGCTCAACCGTGCAGCGCTCCAGCTCCGCTATCAGCACACCGCCTGATCTGCGCCCCACAGAGTGGATAACCACCACGTCGCTCTCTAGCTGCTTCCAGCTCGCTCCCTCATGTGTGTTCATTGGTTTCAAGAAATAACCTTTACAACCTGCTCCAGCCTCGAGTCTGCTTTTGGTCCAACCATAGTCTCAAGCGGAACACCCATATTTTGAAAAACTCTGCATGTCTCTGCATATATGAACTGGTCCTCCCTGAGCCTGCCAACTCTTAGAATGAGGAAAGCAAACGAGACCTGCATGGTCTCTACAGCCCACCCACTGGCTGGTAAATTGGCTCCTACAGGCTGTTCAGATTCTGCTCCTTTCATTTCATGACGAAAGGAGTCACTTCCCAGCAAACATTTCGACGTCTAATCAACATCGGTCAGGCAGAGGTGCTGAAATGAAAGTTTTTCTGACGTCGTTCTCATGACCGACGTCATTTCGACGTCTAATAGACGGCATGATTTTACGTTGTTTCGACGTTATTTAGACGACATATCGACGGCTCACAGATCAGGCTACTTCAATCTATGTCATTATTACGTCGTATAGACGGTGTCTCTACGTGACGTCTATTTCACGTCTAATTGACGTCGGTCAGGCAGGTTGATTCGACGTCGACCAGAGGTGCTGAAATTAAAGTTTTTCTGACGTCGTTCTCATGACCGACATCATTTCGACGGCTAAAGGACGGCATCATTTTATGTTGTTTCAAAGTCGAAAAGACGACATTTCAACCTTTGTCAAAATACACACATATTGCATTTAAAAAGATGATAGATGATACCTAAACTGAGGGTTTCAACTTGTGCCTACATAACTGGCATTACCACATCCATAAATTCGATGACAAGCACAGCTATTGTGCTGTATACATGTGCAATTCTCAATGCTCTAATGTACAACTATTTGAATTAACTTCTCAATTTCAGCAAACAATTCCTCAAACTGCATCGAGGTCAAAAAGTCCAATAGACAACAGCAAATTTCACTTTTGCCAACTTAAAATATCACAGGAATGGTGAACCTGGTTGAAACTTTGATAGCAAATAAACTTACCTGTGATAAGGTTAAAAATACCAGAGTGATGTTCACCCATACTGTAAAATAAAAGTAGTACATGGACTAATCTTAGGTAAAAAAGACAGCATTCAGGACTAGATACATGTATCGAGTTATCTATATATTGAATACTTGAATAAAAAATGAACATGTTTAATGTAACAAATGTTTTATTGAATTAAAGTCCAGTGGGGGTCTGCCCCTTGTCCCCGCTCCTTGCTGGGGCATGTTTCAGGTGGGTCTGGATAATGCTTTTATTTCTGCGTCCGTGGCCTTCACGCTCCATCTCCTGACAGCAGCTGGAGAGAGGGCATAAGGAAAAATTTAACATTTTTACAGAGCGCCTATTTAGATGTTAAATGCACTTTATAGATGGCAGGAACACTTTGTTTTGGGAGTTGAAAGAGTAATGAAAGAACCACTTCTTAGAGCCACACAGTAGCCTGAATCTGATGGTTCCTAATAAAGCCAGTAGGCATTAACAGTCTGTGCTATGGTAGCCCAGCTGAGCCCAGGATAGCCACATGCAAATGAAGCCCATTCAGTAATTTCAGTTATATCAATCTTAGTTTCTTACACTTGATCACATGACACAGCTTTGTCACCTTAAAAGGCAGTTTGTCACGTTGTCCCCCTCCATGCATGTTGTATTTCGCCATGACTCCATTCGTCATGAGCCTGTAAGACAAAATTCCTGTAAGCATTTTGTAAATATAACAAAATAAAAACAGCACCAAGAGTTTGTCATTTACATCATTGGATCAGTAATGTAGGAAGTTGTGTACTACAGCTTTTACATTAAAATGTGTTTTTGTTCCACTCAATCTAAATTCCCTCTGCTGGCCCCGACACCACCCACACTTAAGGACTACAACATACACTACTCACAATAAGTTAGGGATATTGTTATTTACATAAGTGCTTTTCCTATTTGGTCTGAATTTTAATGAAATAAGTAAAAGTTCCCTTTGATATTACTAACAATGAATGAAAAGAAACACCATTTTCATTAGTTTAATATTTATTACCCCCAAAATTTAGACAATAACAAGAATAGCCCCAAATAACAAAAATTGACAATGTCAGTAGTGGGTGTTTCCATTATTTGCCGCAATGACAGCTTGACAGCGACGTCTCATGCTCCTCACTAGCCTCATGATGTTGTTCTGAGGCAATGCGTTCTACTCCTCCACAAGTGCTACATACAGTTCTGCCAGGTCACGTGGGGGTGGGGTACGATCCTCCAGTCTCTGCTTCAGCTGGTCCCAGATGTGCGCTATGGGGTTCAGGTCAGGGGACATTGCTGGCCATACCATATGAGGCACTCCGACTTCCTGAAGTCGAGCTGTGACAATTCTGGCACGATGTGGTGGAGCATTCTCATCCATGAACAGAAAGTTGGGGGTGTGCTGGCGGAATTGGGGGATGATGATGGGTTCTACGATGTCTCTGAGGTAAGAACGTGCAGTGACTGAGCCATCTACAATAACCAAATCTGTTTTGCGCCGACTGGTGATGCCTGCCCAGACTGTTGCACCTCCTCCACCAAAGGGAACCCTGGGGACCATGTTGACCTCGGCGTATCGCTCACCTCGCCTTCTCCAGCAACGCTGATGACCATCATTTCTGTGCAAGGTGACCCGACACTCATCAGTGAACAGGACGGTAGACCACTGCTGCATTGTCCAGGTCACATGGTCTTGTGCCCACTGCAAATGTTCACGGCGGTGTCTTGGTGTCAGTGGAGTCACCTACAACGGTCGTCTGGCATTCAAGCCAAAGTGGTGGAGTCGGTTTCGAATGGTTTGTCTGGAAACCCTAGTACCCCTCACATCTCGTAACTGGGCCTGCAGCTGTGTGGCAGTTGCATAACGATGTCTGAGTGCATAGGTCCTTAGGTACTGGTCATCGTTGCGGTCTGTCACTCGTGGGGCTCCACTCCTGGGTCTGTCACGAACTCTGCCAGTAGTTCTGTGTCTTGATGCAAGTCTGCTGATAACACTTTGAGACACATCAAGTTCACGAGCAACATCTGACTGCCTGCCACCGACCCGAAGGCGCGCTATGGCCAGGTAGCGCTGCTCGTCCGTTAAGTGACGTCGTGTGTTCATGGCTGTTTGAATGATGAACTTGGAATGACTTACTGACAATACCAGCTTTTTATACCCACAGAATGTTGAAATTGATGCCACATTGAAAAGGGTTGTCTTTTAGTTTTTTGGTATTGGCCCCAATATGTAAGGCACACTGTACACAGTGAGACCATTACGTGGAAAACACAAAATGAGGTGTGTCTATCACCCCAATACAATTGCCTCCCTATCCCAAAACTCTCTGAAGTGAAACAAACACCGTATGTATGAAATCCACTGAGTCTCTCACAATATCCCTAACTTATTGTGAGTAGTGTATTTCCGATGTCTCCTTGACAAAAATTCTGCACCTGCACTATATAAAATATTAAGTGTTCTCAATCTTTCAGTATTTGTAGTTTGACATTTTTAAATTGGTATATTCCTTTGATTTACCTGTGTTTCAAATGACACATCAAATTAAATTATATGGACAACAGTTGTTTTGGTGCATGTGTGTGATAGCTAATCCTGATGGTGGTGCTGTTTTGGGTGTAAAATCTTTGGGTTTTCGCAGGGCTTGGTCATTTGACCTGGTATTATTTTTGTCTTCAGTGGGTAGGGCTGTGCGTGTTCTGTGATGATGTTTTCCACCTGTCGGAAGTTCCTGGTGCTTGTGACTGATGCAGTGCTAAACCAGCAGAGACATACCTGTTCATGCACTTTGTAGTGCCATCCCTGAGGTTTTTGTCACCGACTCTGGACAACAAGGTTATCTGTAATGACAGAACACAAATGCTTTACCTGAGACAATACTAGTGTGGGCCAAAAAACATAACATCTTTTGCACAGGTGCCTGGCTGTTCACATAGGGAGCACAATAGCACATTAGAGGTTTTTCTAAAGGACATTTCCGTTTCATTTCAAACATGTGCCACAGTTTCGTAATACATTTACTCTAAAAGAATGAATTTGAAGATATTCCTCACCGTTGCTGCTGTTATGCATTAGCTCCTCTGTCCAAGCATCATCACAACAGCGTAAAACAGGGGCGGACGGCTCTGAGGCTGTATTCATATATTCATATTCATTCATTCATATTCATATATCCTAACCCCCCTGGGTGGACACGTACTTCTCTGTCAATCTGACAGGTGGCTGTGTGATAGAGCTGCACTGCTCGATGCTAGGCTCAGTTTAGCATCGATGCTAGGCTCAGTTTGGCGTCTGTTCCCGTACAAGTTACGTGATTACACAGACCCTATACCTACTGTAAACGGTTCATAAGTAATTTAATGTTTTGTAAAACACGTTTTAGAGGATTAAGGGATTGAAAACAGTACAAGGCCTAGTCGGACATTGTTTGTCCTCACCTCACGTAGCCTGTGAGCCAACTCTCGGCTAGTCCATTTAGCTCGAAGCTATCATCCCTGTCGCTCTCAAAGCCTGAAATACTAAAGGAAGAAGACCGGGTACAACATATATTCCAAAAGGTCACTGCACCATGCACAGGAAAAGGCTTTTGGACACACGGCTGTTTCACACGGCAGCCATTTCGGCTGCTAGCCGCCGCTCGGTTACGAATAAAAGCAAAAACCAGCTTTCTGTAACAATACACGATGCAGCAACACCACCAAAAGTTTAACATGCAATTGATAAACGTATAATGTCTTACCAAACACAGTTTCTTTTTAAATTAGAGTACATTTCGTAACTCACCTTTCACACATGTCGGTCTCAGTCTCTCCTCGTCAACTGCCACTGCCAAGTTCTCCTTCTTGCGCATGCGTCGGAAACCGCTAGGTGCGCTAACTACGCGAGGAAAAATAGTTCCTAGATGGATGCTAGAATCACAAACATTTCAGCCGACATTGCCAATATACATGATACCACATTGTTTTCTTTAATTCACAAACATATTTCCATCATTTCAAAGAGTCTTTAACATTCGTGTGCGTTGATATGTCATCTAAACAACGTTGAAACAAAATAATTGAAGCCGTCTAAGAGCTGTGGAAATGATGTTGGTCATTTCAGCCCCTCAGATAGACGTCAAATCAACCTGCCTTCCGGACGTTAATCAGACGTGAAATAAACGTCCCGACATGACTGGATATCTTCATCTCGACACAGCAGTAGGTAGAGGAAATAATGCTTGACAGTGTTTTTTCAGTTAAATATGTATTCTTTGAGATCGTATTCCCCCTAATGTTATCATGTCGAAAAACAGTCGAATTAAAGTCACGACGTGACGCGACGTTGATTAGACATCCTCATCTAGATGCAAGTCGAGAAAATGTTTTCTGGCAATATTAAAGTTAAAGTTCTCGACGCAGGTCGAGAAAATGTTTGCTGGGTTACATAGGCCGGCCTCCTCTGTGCGCGGTAATAAGAGATATCCGAGAGGAGGGCGTCCATCCCCGAGGGGAAGTTTGGTGTGTCCAGCTGTAATATAGCAGTGTTTTGCAATGTGGTTGCTCAGAGCTCTGTTTTTGGTTGTAAAAATCAACATCAGTGCCTTTATTCTGTCCCAGCTACAGAAGAACAGAAGAGACAGTAGCCCTTTTTAAACAGCCTCTCCGCATTATCTCCGGCGCGTTGGTTCGGCAATTCTCCGCCGATGGTGATTCACACAGAGCGAAGCATCTCCGCCTTCACGTGTGTAATTCACACAGAAAGCCGGCGCTGTGGCTCCTAAAGAGGTGTGACGGTACACGTCATGTTGATGACGTCGGTGTTTCCCCAGGTGTTCTCCTGTTAATCCAAACCCGTGGACAGTTTATAATCATATGGATGCTGTTAGAATGTGTAGTGATTGAGATCCTGACCCACCAAACATCCTGGAAAGTGACAGAGTTAAGTTTTTCGTGCTAAATTACATAATTAAAGATAATTACCATCAGTAAACAGGACGCTGTCTGACTCTGTCACTCGCGGGGACGGAGGCTGTTTTCTGGGGGAAAGTTCGGTGAAGTTTATTTTCATCACAAACACTCGGTGAGTTAAAGTTTTTTGCCGGTGACAGACGCTGTTTTTCGGGTAGAAATGTGACGAAGAGTCGGTAGGACAGACAGGAGGACAGACGCTCCTCCATGTACAGCTGTGGTATTTGTTTTCCTCATATAAGTTGCCAAAGACGGTTACAGTTACTACGTTACTTTTGTTCGGTCCTGTAACGTTGCTTTATGGGACATTTCTCTGTATTTAGTTGAGTGAAGGACCTGTGCAGTTATCAGACTGCACGACCGACACGTCCTCGCTCTGCGCCTCCGGCTTATCCGTTCACACTGGGACGGCTCACCAATAATGCGGCTCTGATACTACCTTTAGAGGCGGATCAGCGCCGGAAGGAAATTTCCCCCCTCTCCGCATCTAAAACTTTCACACAGAGGCGGGTGCGGAGAATTGGCGCAGGATCCCCGCATGCAAACGGCAGTGTGAAAGAGGCTAGTGGTTGCGTTTCATTTTTAATGACAACGTGCTGGCTGCGGTTCATGTTAGCTTGTATGTGTGTGCTAACCACTTTGCATTGGACTGCTTCAGTAACAAGGGTCAGAACAAAGCTGGCTTTGCCTCGACAATGACCCTCGTAAAAGTATCAGTCCCAACCTTACGGGACCCAGCAATTGCACCCGAGCCACTGGTACGTGTCGCCACGTTTTGATAGTATTTACAGTTGCCTATGAGTATGGTGAAGTCAGCTGGAAATTGGCTGACTAGTTAGCTTCGCTTTGGTCCGCTATGCAATGGCGTTGAAGTTAGTTTAATGTTAATGACATTACGATGGAGCTTGGTTGTCACAGTACAAAATCTGAAAACATGCAGACTGGAGACAGACTGTGCGAACAGTCTCACAACAAGTAAATAAACACACTGAAGTACTTTAGCTAAGTACAGATTGTAGGTGAAAGAACTTTGAGTTCCGGGTTACAGACACTTGACATCAGTGTACGTTTTACCAGTCTGATGTAACCAGTTACATGCAGTGACCAGGTGGTGGATTGATGACTTCAGGGCACAAAGACTTCAGTGCAAACACTGAGACACAGAATTCTCTGTCCTATTTACTTTTTAATTATGTATTTTACAATTTAGAGATTACTTTTCATTTTATTTAAAAACCTTTCTTTGAATCAGTATAAAATACATATAATTAGTAATCAGTAGCATAATACAATAATCATTAAAATGTTGAGGACATAAATAACAACTATGGATGACAATACAGTGAAGAAAAGTTCTTCTGATCGAGGACTGTTATTGACTGATACTGCTTCCAGTGATTGGCCCCAAAAGTCCTGATCACATGACTCATGTCGTCCCAGCATTAATTGGCAGCGTTCCAGAAAGCTTCTTGAAGCTTTCTCACTCTGTCTTCAAGTGCCCCCATAAATGTTCAATTGGGTGGAGGTCAGGTGACTGTGGAGGAAAGTCCATGACAATCAGGACTTTTGGTAATTGGAGTGTTGCATTCTTCTTTTAGCGGATCCTGTATCTGTGATAAAGTTTATTTTCATCTCGCGAGAAACTAAGCTTGATTTATTGATCTTAAAATGATGTGGTCACTTTTGGTCTGCCTAATTATGCTTTTGAAACTATTCCCATTTCTGCAGATCCGTTATTTTGTGTACTGCATTGCCCCCTTATAAACCTTCAGTCAAGCTATGATTTGACAATGTTAAAGACCTTTATACTTAGAAGAACACTTCACTTCTGACAGTTTTTTCTTTATCTAAAACCCAACACATTCTGCTTATTTCCAGGTTCATGTAACAATATCTGCTTTATTTTTATGTAAGAGCACATTCTTAAATTTCAATTTATTTTCATATTTTGCCCCAGCAGGTTATACTTTTTTCAGGTTTCATCCATTGCTTGATTAAACTAATCTTATATATTTCCAACCCATATTCACTAAAAAGTATTAACATGACTATATTATACACATACATAATTGATAACACCAACCTTCTGTCTTTATTTTCAGTGCAGTTCTCACCAAAGAGAACAGTGTTGCATTGAAGGTGACTGTTCCATCACTGTTGAGAGGCATGTTCATGGAGACCAACCTCTGTAGAAACAAAACACATCACATACGCATATAAGAGGTTACGAAGAAATGTTAATCACAGCGGTCAAGGATTTAGATTAATTTGCCAACCTATGCCAACCGGAGTGTTTTCTCTCTGAGGAATCTGTGCTGAACATGCCTACTCAAGACTGCTTGACACCTCAACAACATTCTAAAAGAAATGGTAGGTTTCCATCCCAGCACAATCTTGCAATGGGGAAAGGGTACTGACAGTGTTACCACTGGTATTAATATAGTACTTGGTACCAAAAATAAATTGCATGTCTGAAGACTGTATATGGTTGCATATTGCGATAAGTAAATTATCTGGGTCTGACAATATTTCATCAATCATTTTCCCCGGCAAGAGAAAGAGACCAGAGGTGAACCATCAAGAAACTCAAAAGTTCACGAAAACATTTTGAAACCGAAGGAAAACAACAGATTAATCTTCTGATATGTAATGTAGTTTCCATAGCATGTCATGGTGGCAAATGTAATCCTTGTTGGACAATTTGAATATAAACTAGTCATGATTGCCACATTGGCTACATAGATGGAGAATATATAGCTACATCTAGCCAGTACACAACGTGCAAAGATACAGATCTCATCCATAATGAGAACAGTCGAACAGAAGTTGGTTCACAACCACTTCACAATGAGATAAAATTAGTGCATTTCTTCATCAACTGAAGATGTGTGCGTCATCAGTTTGAGACACGCCTTCGAGTGGGTAGCCCAGTTGTAATGGATATGCGCGTGCTCTGCCACACCGAGCTGCCGTGCCAAGCCAAACTGAGTAAAGCCAGGCCGGCGTTTGTAATGGAAAAGCTAGGAAAGACTGTTAGGTTAATCAACCTTAGCAGTAGAGAGAAAGTACAAACCGGGTGCACTTACACAAAAGGAGCGAGGAAATAGTGATAGTGATTATTGCCTCATGCATCATTCTTCTAGTCTGACTCATCCTTTCAACAAAACCACAACGATGATGGAATAATGGATAATCAAACTAACGTAACTACTGGTGGCACTAGTAGCCTGGCAGTGGTTTTAAAAGGGGACCATGATATTTTTAAAGTGAACTAGTTCAGATCAAAGGACACTTCACTAAATTACTACTGGCTGAAAAAGCACAACAATTGATGAGCAAAACATTTATAACTGGTCTTTATCTTAAAATTTGGTGATGAACAAATCTTTTTAAGACTAATTTATGCTATCTATTATGCCAACATTGTTTTAATTGTCACATGCAACAGAATGGCTGCTATAGTATTCTGAAAATGACACCCTATTGATTTTTCTGCACATACAGAAAGGTTCAATATGTTGCCACTTGCTGCAAAATGAGGATTGCTCATGAGGACTGAGGACATCCTCTTTGCCGTGATAGTTAGTGGCTTCAGTGTCATGATGTCTAGCACATAACTTACCAACTTCTTCAGTTGATGATAACAAATACACATTTGGATTAAATAATAATTGTAGTTATTGAAATGGCAATCTGTATAAATATGCTTAAATATTAAGCTAAAAATGTACATACAATATTAAGTAAATATTAAACACGATTTGCTTCTCAAATGCTAAACTATTTTTGTGAAATAATAGATGGCATTTTAAGAAAAAAGTAAACTATTTGATTTTAAGGAATTTAAATGTCCAATGCAAACAATTATCTGTGGTATATAGATTGTATTAACTACTATGACTTTTTTATTACCGATATATTTGCAAAGCCACTGAATCAATTTTTATCGTTAAGAAAATTAAATATTTGTTATCAAACCTGTATGAACTGTACTGTATACACTTGTTTTTTGTTGTAATCTGTCGATGTCTCCTCTTGCAGTAAATAAAAAAAAAAAAACTTTTTGACCCTACTAATTGTCTCTACTTGACAGTAGCCTCTTTCACATTGCCGTTTGCATGCGGGGATCCTGCGCCAATTCTCCGCACCCTCCAGTGTGTGAAACTTTCAGATGCTTAGAGGGGGGAAATTTCGCTCCGGCGCTGATCCACCTCTGGAGGTAGTATCAGGGCCGCATTATTGGTGAGCCGTCCCAGTGTGAACGGATAATCCGGAGGCGCGGAGCGGGGGCGTGTCTGTCTGACTAGTCTGATAACTACACAGGTCCTTCACTCAACTAAATACAAAGAAATATCCCACAAAGCAACCTTACAGGACCGAACAAAATTATCGTAGTAACTGTAACTGTCTTTGGCAATGGACATGAGGAAAACAAAAACCACAGCTGTACGTGGAGAAGCGTCCATCCTCCGACTGTCCTACCGACTCTTCCTCATATTTCTGCTCAAAAAACAGCGCCCGTCACTGGCAAATAACTTTAACTCACAGAGTGTTTGTGACGAAAAGAAATCACCACGACCGTCAGCTCTCCAGACCGAGACTTCAGGGAACTTTCCCCCAGAAAACAGCCTCCATCCCCGCGAGTGAGAGAGTCCGACAGCGTCCTGTTTACTGATGGTGATTATGTATAATTATGTAATTTAGCGCGAAACACCGACTGGGTAAACACCGACATCATCAACATGACGTGTACCGTCACGCCTCTTTAGGAGCCGCAGCGGCGGCTTTCTGTGTGAATTACACACACAAAGGCGGAGATGCTTCGCTCTGTGTGAATCACCATCGGCGGAGAATTGGCGAACCACCGCTCCGGAGATAATGCAGAGAGGTTGTGTAAAAAGGGCTAGTATTTTGCATTTCACTAATACTAGCTTTCTTTTGATGTTTATGGTTTCTCAAGTTATTCCTCCCTCAATTCCGAAGGTTCCTGTTTCACCAAATGGCAAAGCCAGAGTAAATATAAGGAACAAGAGGGACATGTCAATCCCCTAATGAAGATAAGGGGAACAAATCTAATGCTGTAATTGGTCAAAATTCCTTTTGCTTTTAGGCAGGCTTTTGAATTTTGAACGTTGGAAAAGCTTACATGCTGTGCATGGTCAGTGGTGGTTCTAGTTTGCACAATGCCCCCACGCTCCTAACACGCCAACATGACATAATGGACATGTAAATGGGCAATATAAAAATTGGATGAAATTAATGCAAACAAATCTAAGGCAGCCGGTACAGGTTGGCACTGGTGTCGATCCCCCAAGATGAGATAAGCCCAGAGCGATAAATAACTCTTGCAGAGTGGTGAACAGAGAACAAAGTAGCTACTGCTCAACATCAGCAAACCAAGGAGCTGATTGTTGATATATGAAAAAAAATAGGCGAATAAACATCACAGAGAACCTTCTTACTTCCCAAAGAACTTAGCAAGGTTGAATTCCTAGGCCAAATTTTAGTAAAACTTTACGGAGGAGCAATAGAAACAAGAAGGGCAATGTTTGGTGACAAGATAGTTCGGAGGTGAGCGATCAAATACTTGATCCAATCAGGATTGCTATGTGACACTGAACATCAGGCCAGCAGGACAACATTTTCTCACCTTGCAGGCGATTCGATGAGGACAAAACTTTCCAAAGCCCAGCGGTGGAGGTATTCTCCGTAGCAGTGTAACCACATCAAGGTGCTTAATACGGCCCCTATAAGAAAGAGTAAAAAAACATTTAGAAAATGTTTTTTTACACACACAAACAGAAGAACTTTCTCTAATTAAGTACATTATCTAAATGTACAGTGGGCATTTCTATACAGTTCAATTTATTTAATAGTGAAGAGAGGCAAGCATACAAAAAACAGAACTCTAGACTATTAAAGGCCATTCTATCCAATTTCTATGCAAAACTTTCACTAAGAACATATCAATCTGATAATCACTACCAATAATAGCTTTACAAAGCACCAGGCATAAATTAATAAGATGTGTTTATCAGCAGACTAAGGCCAAGTTACACCAGTATTTAAAGCAGTCTGTGAAAACATTTTGCATAGGGTTCAACTTTTTAGTTGAGGCAAGTCAATTTTATTGATACAGCGTAAAATTTCATGACACTGTTCAGTTGGAGAAGATCCAGACCATGCTCAAATTGTTGAGCATGAGCAGCAGACAATACAGGAACTTCAGTCACAAATATTAAGGAAGTGCTTTTCAAATCCACATATGATACAAAATTGTAAAGTGTCAAAGTGGACTCCAGGACTTTTGCTTCTTTCTTTTCGGTGTCTTTCAGAGTCTGAGTTCATGTGAGCTTGTAGGTGGTAATTGTGGTCGATGAAAATGTTGAAAGTCTGTTTAACTTAGTCCTTCAATGGCTTCATGACCATCTTATTCCATCTCGATATTGATCTCTATGAGTGTGGTCCTTCATTGTAATCTTTCCCCCGTGTTCAACAGGCAACGACGGGTTAATACAACAGTGCCATATAATGAAATAAGAGCAATGATTTGTAAGCCTTCCCCAACCACACAAGTACGGTGTACATTTTAGGATCAGGCTTCAGCGTCAGACCTCAGATGAAAGGTTATAAGGTCTCAGGAAAAGCTCTGTCACACTCGCACCAAACAGCCACATGAAAAATAGTCATTGGACCAAAAGGCCTAAGAAAAAAAACTTGTCACACTGAAGTACCTCAGGAGAAAAATTGTCACACTGAAAGCATTAGTAACTAAGTTGTTACACTGAAAGGTATCAGGAAAAAATTGTTCACACTGAAAGGTAACAGAAACTAAGTTGTCACACTGAAAGGTATCAGGATAAAAATGATCACATTGAACGGCATCAGGAAAAAAATTATCACTGAACAGCATCAGTTACTAAGTTGTCACACTGTAAGGCAGGGGTAGTCAAATACAAATCTTAAAGGGCCACAAAGATTTTTTTCAATGACTCAAAGGTCCATGTATTGAGGTCGGCCAGGCCACATGCAATAATACTGTAATATTCAAAACAAAATGTCCTTTTCATTCTAAACAACAAAATACGAACAAAAATAAAATGTAATTTCCATTTTAACATAAATCAAAATACATAGTTGAATATTTCCTCTTTTTGTTTGCCTTCAGACATTGTGTCCATCACTTCATCATGCATTATTTTATTTCATTGTGACACAGATGTGACAAGAATCCTGCTTGCAGCTTGATATGACGATTTCAGTGCATTTATTTGTGTTGTGCTTATCTCTGAATTTTGAGGAAATGTCTCTTCATCTTCATCACAGCTTCTCCTGGCATATTGTAACGCCCCTTGTGGACTGTGGCGCAATGACTCTTGGGTATTCTGTTGATGTTGGTGTAATTATGATTCGTGAAAGTGTTTGTGAATAAGATGATATGTAAGATGGTTGTGGGTTAATTCACGTCATTTGTTCTTTGATTAAATGATGTTGAGTTTTAACAAGGATGATACAAATTTTGGCACCGTGAGTGAAAGGGTGTTTGCCGGGAGGAACTCCCCGTCCGTTACGCTACAGGTGATAAAGTATGATGAGACTTGCTAAAACATGTTAAACATCGTAAGTGTGTGTCACTGCTGCACTGTCAGATCCGTGAGTTCTGTCCTGGTTTGAGGGAGAATGAATAGAAGTTTTAAGTTCTTACTTCTATAAGTTGCCGATTCTCACTGTCCACTTTATTATAGCAGTTTACTTGGAACACGCCATTTCAATCTCTTGCCACCGGCAAAATGTGAATACGCGAACTGCTCCGAAAACGAAAGTGAAAGTTAAAAGTTGCGATCGCAGCGGTGAGTGACCCAGTTGTCTTTGTATCGTTGGCATGGAGACAAGTCCCGGTGTACACGTGCTGACCCAAACAAAACACATGGTGAAGGAATAACAGTACGGGGGCCACAAACAGGAGGCCTGCGGGCCGGATGCGGCCCGGGGGCCGCCTATTGAGGACCGCTGCTGTAAGGTATCGGGGAGAAAAATTATCACATTGAACGGCATCAGGGAAAAAATTATCACACTGACAGGTATCAGGAAAAAAAATATCACATTTAATGGCATCAGAAACTAAGCTGTCACACTGAAAGGTATCAGGAAAAAAATTATCACATTGAATGTCATCACACTGAAAGGTATCAGGACAAAAGTTGTCACACTGAATGTCATCACACTGAAAGGTATCAGGACAAAAGTTGTCACATTGAACGTCATCATACTGAAAGGTATCAGGACAAAAGTTGTCACACTGAACGTCATCACACTGAAAGGTATCAGAACAAAAGTTGTCACACTGAACGTCATCACACTGAAAGGTATCAGAACAAAAGTTGTCACTCTGAACATCATCACACTGAAAGTTATCAGGACAAAAGTTGTCACACTGAATGGTATCGGGAAAATCAGTTTCCTACAGAGGTCGCATAAGTACGGTGGCCGACAAGGGCAAACGCGCAGTAACGGCCAAACGTTGCAAATACATAAACGATGCAGAACCAAAGACACGCAAAACACATGCAACAACAAAATGCTGCAAACAAAGAAACGATGCAGAACCAAAACGACACAAACCTCAATATAATATATCTGGTTTAAACAGATTATTATAATTTTTTTTTTTTTTGCATAAGCAAAATGCTTCTTGTTAACACTAGAAGGGCCTGAACTCCAACTCTACTAGAACAGTCATAAGCGGTCATTGTGACCGCTAGATATTAAACTCTATAATCTCTCATGTAAATACCCAACTGAGTGATGAATGCATTCATTGTGTCATGATATTTTTTTAAAAAACGAAATAACACCAATATGTACATTTTAACATGCTTAATTATACATTTATCAATATTCATATCATGCACATAGTAAACCGTAATTATTGCATATATTTACACAAGATTTTAATAGAGAAAACACAGAACAAGAAAATTAACAATTAAAAATAACTTATTTGATTATGAAACATTTTATTTTAACACTTAAAATAATAATAATAACAATAATACTAGAAAATGATCACTGGTCACAGTCTGCAGACTACCTCCGCTCTCCTCACAGTCACCACACACGGGCTTGTGGCATTTCAAGTGTCCGAGGTTTGGTTCCGTCTGCAGCTCTTTCAGACCGGCACTGCCTCCGTCTCCGTGTCTGCTGCTGCGGTGGTTGCTTCCGCTGCTGCCCACCTTGTGCCGACTGCCGCGGCCGCTTTCCCCTCCATATATTCTGCCCTCAGCTCCTCTGCCAGCTGCTGCAGGACTTTCCTCCGGGCTCTCCTGCTGCTGGTGCTCCTTGAATAAGATGCGGGCATTGATCCCAGCCAGGTCGAGGAGGATGTTATAGAAGACCGCCACTGGCCATCTTCCATACCGCCTTTGACGGAGTACGCCCTCGCCATCTGGTCTGGGACGTCCACACAGTATTGGTGTTGTTATAGTACATCACAGACTCTGGTTTTGCCTTCGCCCCACTAAAGGTGCCCACACCTGTGTGCATGGTGCTCAGTATGCAGACATTCTTCCTCGGATTTCCCTGGTACACAGTCAGAGTCGCATCTCTTCAGCACCGAACAGCTCCGCACGCTGTTTCACGGAGGGGGAACTACCGTTTATGTTTGCGCATGCCAACCAGGCTATACAACTAGATTAATTAACTTGCAAGTAAATTCGCAAAGAAGCACAATAAATGTGGAGTCTCGTTGTTAATGAGACCCTGCAAAATGATGTGCGGTCAATACGACCACTTATGGCCAAAATAGGTCAAATATATATTTTCTTTGTCTTTTGTGTAATATATATATATATATATCCATCCCCCGTACTTTTGAAAAGCTTGCTACACCTCTCTATTGTATGTGTTTTGGGGTTTGTGTCGTTTTGGTTCTGCATCGTTTCTTTGTTTGCAGCATTTTGTTGTTGCATGTGTTTTGCGTGTCTTTGGTTCTGCATTGTTTCTGTATTTGCAACGTTTGCCGTTACTGCACATTTGCCCTTGTCGGCCACCGTACTTATGTGACCTCTGTAGGAAACTGATTTTCCTGATACCATTCAGGGTGGCAACTTTTGTCCTGATACCTTTCAGTGTGATTACGTTCAGTGTGACAACTTTTGTCCTGATACCTTTCAGTATGATGACGTTCAATGGGACAACTTTTGTCCTGATATCTTTCAGTGTGATGACATTCAATGTGACATCTTTTGTCCTGATACCTTTCAGTGTGATGCCATTCAATGTGATAATTTTTTTCCTGATACCTTTCAGTGTGACAACTTAGTTTTTGATACCTTTCAGTGTGATAATTTTTATCCTGATACCTTTCAGTGTGACAAATTAGTTTCTGTTACCTGTCAGTGTGATATTTTTTTTCCTGATGCCGTTCAATGTGATAATTTTTATCCTGATACCTTTCAGTGTGACAACTTAGTTACTGATGTCGTTCAATGTCATAATTTTTTTCCCCGATACCTTTCAGTGTGACAACTTGTTTCTGATGCCCTTCAATGTGATAATTTTTTTCCTGATACCGTTCTGAGTGACAACTTTTGTGCTGATACCTGTCAGTGTGACAACTTAGTTACTGATGCCGTTCAATCTGATAATTTTTTTCCTGATACCATTCAGTGTAACAACTTAGTTACTGATGCGTTCAGTGTGACAATTTTTTTTTCTTAGGCCTTTTGGTCCGATGACTATTTTTCATGTGGCTGTTTGGTGCGAGTGTGACAGAGCTTTTCCTGAGACCTTATACCTTTTCATCTGAGGTCTGACACTGAAGCCTGATCCTGAGGCAGTTAAGTGTGAGAAGTTTTTTTTCTTAGTCCTTTTGGTCCGATGACTATTTTTCATGTGGCTGTTTGGTGCGAGTGTGACAAAGCTTTTCCTGAAACCTTATATCTTTTCATCTGAGGTCTGACGCTGAAGCCTGATCCTGAGGATGTCCTAAAATGTACACCGTACACAAGCTTGTACAGGTCCCCAAACAGATTCCTGTACTGTAATAATTCAAGCAACAGGTCTCAGAGACAGACAGTAGGAATTCACTCACACTACTATTAGAATCAGACACATTCACACTCACACACATTCACATACATGCACACACACACACACACTCACATACATGCACATACACACACACACACACACACGCACATACACACACACACACACATGCACACACACACACACACACACACACACACACTTACGTGGCCTCAGGATCATATTCTGCCCAGATTTTCTTAAACTCATCCAAGTGCTGGGGTCCAAGGATTGACCAATCACGTGTCAAGTAGTCAAAGTTATCCATGATGACAGCCACAAATAGGTTGATGATCTGTGAAGTCAATGTAAGTACTTAATTGGCAGTGAATGTATGATTTGGCATCATTGTGAAAGTGAAGTATAACATGGCATGAATGTCTTAAAGCTTAGAGAAATACTGATTTGTCTGAGGAGTCTTACGCAATCAACTATTAAAACATTCAAATGCAACAGCCTTACCCCTACTGAAGCCAGCCGCAGTTCTGGGGGTGCACAATTAAAGCGGGGCCTATCTGTCTATCTATCTGTCTATCTATCTATCCACTCTCTGAGTGTGTGAAGAGTGTCAGGCGGTGAGAGTGGGTGCGCGATTCAGCGAGTGAGTGTGCTTCTATCTTTGTATGTTTATTTGTATGTTTGCTTGTTTGTTTGTTAGTTTTTGTACTGCAGTTGTATTTTGTGCTGCAGTTTTAGTGGAGCGGTAACGACCGGCTTCGGCTGGAAGTTATGCCGACTCACAGAGTTGGAAGCGTGGGGCTGGAGACGCTCACACGCAGACACAGATTCAAACTTTGTCCGACTGTTAATTGCTTTGTGGAGGATTACAGTTTAGCAATCGGAGAAATAGTCAGTTATGACAATATAAAGTCTGCATTAAGGATGAACAATGGAGTCGTTATTTTTTTGGACAGTATTGATAAAGTAAGCACGGTTGTTGAACGAGGTGTAGTGATCCAGGACACCTTTGTTCAGGTAGTGCCGCTAGTTAATCCAGCTAAAAAGATCATTCTGTCCAAAGTTCCTCCATGCATTAGTAATGAAATGTTGAAGAGAGAACTAATGAGACACGGACAGTTAATGTCTCCAGTCAAACTGATTCCTCTGGGCTGTAAATCTCCACATCTGAAATATGTTGTCTCCTTCAGAAGGCAGGTCTTTATGATTCTGAAAAACAACACTGAAGAGTTAAACTTGATGTTGAAATTCAGAGTAGATGATTTTGATTATATTGTTTATGCGTCTTCTGAGAGGATGAAGTGCTTTGGCTGTGGAGTAGAGGGTCACCTCATCCGGAACTGTCCACAGAGAAAAGATGCTGGCGCAAATAATGAGACTGCAGCAGCAGGTCCAGAACAACAAGACACACAGAACACAGAACAGACTGAGCATCAAGGGGATGCTGGTTCAGGTTCTGGTGGTTCACAGGCTGGTGCTTCAGGTGCTGTTAGCACAGTTTTCGATGATAATGGTGCTGCTGATCGAGATGCTGCTGATCTAAGATCTGTCAATTCAGGTACAGCTGGTCTGGTTCCTGTTGGTTCAAGTGCTGTTGTGGAGGATACTGATCAGTCACACACTGACAGTAGAAACAGAAACACAGTTGACACACACACTGAAACTACAGAGGTAAAATGTCTGCTGGAGGAGGAAGGTGAAATGCAGATAGGTGAACATTCTGTTAAAGACGATATGAAGAGAAAAGTGAGCAGTGATGCTTGTCAGCCTTCTGGGAAAGTGAAGAAAGTGTCTCTTCGCAGTGACTGTCTGCAGTCAGTTGAAAGTGAAGCTGATGAGGAGAGTGATGATGAGTCTGTAGCTTCCTCACAGACGTGGGCTAACAGCAGGAGTGGTTAGTCTTTAATGAGTATTAAGAAGTTTTTGCAAAACACTTAAGGAACCAGGAATGTTAAAGTTGAGGAAGTGTTTCCTGATCTACAACTGTTCATTGATTCAGTGAAGGCTTTTAAGAAAAACCCTGGAGCTCTGGGGGAGAAAGCTTTCACTGACCAGGAGATTTACCACCTGAAGAAATTGCTTCAAAAGGTCAAAAAGCAGTTGGATGATGATGAATGAGTTAAATAGTTTTTCCTTTTTTGCCTGTTTTGTTCACTCTTTTTTGTTTCACACTTTTTTTCTATCCTATGGGAGACATAAGAATAGGCAGCTTGAATATAAACAGAGCAAGAGATGATGGAAAAAGGGCGTCTCTTTTCAAGCTGTGTTCTCTCAAAAAAGTTGGATGTTATTATGGTACAGGAGACACACAGTACTCCTGATAATGAGACTGACTGGAGAACAGAGTGGACTGGTGAAACCTTCTTAAGCCACAAAACTAGTAACAGTTGTGGGGTTGGAATTCTTTTTTCTAGAAATTTTCTTCCTCAGTCTGTAGAAACTGAAGAAGTTATTAAAGGCCGTCTGTTGAAAGTAAGAGCAGTGTGTGAAAACATAAAAATGGTGTTCATTAATATTTATGCTCCAGTTGTGGGAGTGGAGAGAGTCATGTTTCTAGGTGTTTTAAATGAAGTGATTGAGAAATGTAATGAGGAATACATATTTATAGGTGGAGATTTTAACTGTCCTGAGGACAGCAGGTTAGACAGAAACCATGCAGAGCCTCACGCTACCTCTCACACTCATCTGCTTCACCTCATGGAGGCTCGGGAGTTGTGTGATGTGTGGAGAGGCTTTCATATCAGGCAGAGACAATACACCTGGACACATGCTAAGGATAACTCACTGTCTATGGCAAGACTCGATCGTTTTTATTGTTTAAAGTATCATTTTAATGTATTTTAAAGTTGTGTTATCAGCCATGTTGGTTTCTCTTGTGACAGCTTCTATTTACAAAATGTGTAAAACCCAATAGTGCCTACTGGCATTTCAACACTGCCTTACTGGAGTTTGTGTTTTAACAACAGTGGTCGGACTTTGGTAATGTCCAAATTAGGCAATTTTGTCAGCAGTATACTCAGAATGTCACAAGGACCTTGATAAGTTCAGTAAGGGCTTTAGAGTCTGAAGTGGAGGAACTCCGAGACCTAGCTGAGGCCACCGGAGATCAGAACCATATGGAGACACTGAAAGTAAAAAAGCCTCTTTTAGCCAACTTGCTGGGTGTCTCAGCTCGGGGGGCTCTGGTTAGGTCTCGCTTTCAAAATGTAGCTCAGATGGATGTTCCATCACATTTCTTCTTTGGTTTGGAACGTAAGAATGGACAGAAGAGGTTCATTCATAGCTTAAGGTCTGACACTGGGCAGGTGCTGACTGATCACACTGAAATCGAAAATATGCTGTCAACTTCTACAGTGAGCTGTTTAAATGTAAGCATTGAACGTTTCTACAGTGGACCTCCTCAGGTTGAGCAGCAGAGTCATGTAGAGCTGGAAGCAGCTCTCTTCTCTGATCAGAGCATGCAGAGTGGGAAAGCTCCAGGAATAGACGGTTTACCTGTTGACTTTTATAAGTCTTTCTGGTTGGTCTTGGTGGTGGTGGTGGGGGGGGGGGTTCTGCTTTCAGTACTGAGAGACAGTCTCACCAGAGGGGGTCTGCCAATGAGTTGTAAGAGAGCGGTCCTGACCTTACTGCCTAAGAAAGTGACCTACAGCTCATTAAAAACTGGAGGCCTGTGTCGCTGCTCTGCTCCGACTACAAGCTCCTTTCCAAGGTTTTGGCGACCAGGCTGAGCAGAGAAATGGAACAAGGGATTCAGTATGATCAGACCTACTGTGTCCCAGGCAGGCTGATTTCTGATAATATCATTTTAATTTGTGACGTTTTAGAGATCAGTAAACTGTTTAGCCTCAAAGCTGGCATCATATCGATTGATCAAGAAAAAGCTTTTGATCGTGTTGAACATGCATTATGGCTTACATTGAGTTCCTTTGGTTTTAGTCCTGGTTTTATTGATAAGATAAAGGTTTTATATTGTGACATTCAGAGCATCTTGAAGATAAATGGTGGTTTGAGTGCTCCGTTTCAGGTTCAGAGGGGAGTTAGACAAGGCTGTGCCCTCTCCGGCATGTTATACTCCTTGGCAATTGAGCCTTTGTTGCACAAACTTAGAGCTGACATTCAGGGCCTGACTATTCCAGGTTGCAATGCACCTTTAAAGTTGTCAGCCTATGCAAATGACGTGGTCATCCTAGTAGACAGCCAGCAGGATATTGATGTTTTGGTAAGAGATGTTGTTTAGTTCCGCTCAATATCTTCAGCCAAAGTCAACTGGGACAAAAGTGAAGCTCTCAGTGTTGGTGGAGTGGAGAAAAAGCCCAGTTTGCCTGGAGGGTTGATCTGGAAGACGGGGGGGCTGAAATATTTAGGAGTGTTTTTAGGTGATCCTTCATTTGTTTTTAATAACTGGTAGAATGTTCTCCAAAAAGTTAAAGTTAAATGGATTAAAACAAAAATGTCATACAGAGGTCGAGTTCTCATTATCAACAATTTAGTATCGTCCATTTTATGGCATCGCCTGTCATGTGTTGATCCCCCACCTAATCTGCTGTCAAAGATCAAGGCTCTTCTTGTGGATTTCTTTTGGGACAAACTACACTGGATGCCTCAGAGTGTGCTGTATCTGCCAAGGAATGAAGGAGGACAGGGCCTGATCCACCTGAGCAGCAGGGGGGCTACTTTCAGGTTCCAGTTCTTACAGAGGTTTCTGTGTGGCCCTGCTGATTTAATGTGGAGGCCGCTGGCGTGCACCATTTTAAAAAGGTTAGGTGGAGTTGGACTCAACAGATCTTTGTTTCTAATTGATTTAAAGCAGCAGAACAGAAAGGAATTACCTGTTTTTTATCGTGGATTGTTTAAGGTGTGGAGTTTCTTAAAGAAGAAGAGGCTGGGACACCACAGCTCAGTGTACTGGCTGCTCCAAGAACCAGTAGTCTGTGGGACCCATTTTAGTCCAGGCTGTCAGGTGGGATCGACTATGCACAGGCAGTTCTGTCTGTCTAATGTGGTGACTCTGGGACATGTAGTTCAGCTTGCAGGTGCAAACATGGACAATGCAACTCCTCTTGCCTGTCGCTTACAGGTGAAATCAACTTGAACTGTCTCTGTGTTGCTCAGCAGATAGAGAGAAGCCGACAGTGAGCGGGCTTTGTTACAGCAGTATTGTGACGGCTTTATAAAACCTGGTGAGAACGACGTTTTCCCTTCTGTGAGCATTTCCCCAGACTTCAGGGACTGAATTATCTTTTCAGGATGCAAATAGATAATTAGTGTATAAAATGTTTGTCAAAGTCTTGCAGAGGGACAAACTGAATGGTAGAACTGACACTCCATGGAGAGCTCACTTAGGCCTGAGCGATGGTGTTTGGACCTGAATGGAGAGCGCTGTACAAACCACCATTGATCAAAAGAGCTGCTGACCTACAGTGGAGGGTTTAACATGGTATCATTGCTGTGAATGCATTTGTGTCTATCATTAACTCTGATGTGGGTCATCTCTGTCCATTTTGTCCTCATTGTGAGACTGTTTTTCATTGTTTCATGGAGTGTTGTCGACTGCTGCCTCTGTTTGCGATGTTGGAACATTTTTTTGGACCATTTGTTCAAAACAGATGTTTCTGGGCTACAGGTATGCTCAGAAGAAAAAAGACAAATGCCAGCTTCTTAATTTCATTGTGGGGAGTGCAAAGATGGTGTATCTGAGCAGAAGAAACAGAATAGAGACAGCTGTGGATGATGATGCTGTTTTCGTGTTTGTAAAAATGTTAAAAGCCTGTCCTCCTCTTAGTTGTTGTCTGTCGCTCTGTTAGAGCCGCAGAATCTAATGAATCCATGGCGAATATTAATATTGGGTCATTAACATTAATGGGGCACGTAGTGCCGCAACGAGAGCCTCTGTTTTTAAACTGTTCCAGTTAAAAAACCTGGATGTGGCGTCTGTCCAGGAAACACACAGTGACTATGCCAACAAGTGGGACTGGAAGAGGGAGTGGCCAGGGGAGGTCTTCCTCAGCCACAAGCGGTCCAACAGTGCCAGGGTGGGGATCCTCTTTTCCAGAGCTTTTACTCCTCGCTCTGTGGAGGTGATGGACATCATGTCTGGACACATTTTAAGGGTGAACGCTCTATATGAAAATGTAAAGGCTGTTTTTATTTGTGTTTATGCTCTGGTTTTAAGTGCTGCGAGGATGAACTTTTTAAATGTTTTATGTGATGTTGTACACAAGTGTGCTGATGATTATCTATTCTTGGGTGGTGATTTTAACTGCAGTCTCATGGAGACTCATGAACTGAAGGATGTGTGGAGAGGTTTTAACAGCACGACCAAACAGTACACCTGGACTCACTGCAGAGACAACGCCCTGTCTCTGGCCAGGCTGGACCGCTTTTACTGTTTTAAACATCATTTTAGTATTTTTACAGAGCTGCAGAAATTCTTTTGTAACCTTGGCCAGATCTGTGCCTTGCCACAATTCTGTCTCTGAGCTCCTTGGGCAGTTCCTTCGACCTCATGATTCTCATTTGCTCTGACATGCACTGTGAGCTGTAAGGTCTTATATAGACAGGTGTGTGCCTTTCCTAATCAAGTCCAGTCAGTTTAATTAAACACAGCTGGACTCCAATGAAGGAGCAGAACCATCTCAAGGAGGATCAGAAGAAATGGACAGCATTTGAGTTAAATATGAGTGTCACAGCAAAGGGTCTGAATACTTATGACCGTGTGATATTTCAGTTTTTCTTTTTTAATAGTTTTGCAAAAATTTTTACATTTGTTTTTTTCTGTCAAGATGGGGTGCTGAGTGTACATTAATGAGAAATAAAATGAACTTTTTTGATTTTAGCAAATGGCTGCAATGAAACAAAGATTGAAAAATGTAAAGGGGTCTGAATACTTTCTGTACCCACTAATTAATTAATTAATCAAATTATATATATATATATATATATATATATATATATATATATATATATATATATATGCACACACTTTTTTTTATTTTTTGGGGATTTAAATAATAGTTCTTGGAAAGTTATGAGAGCCCAACAAACGTGTGATTTTGCTGCCGTCATTGGAGCCAAGACTCTACCTTATGTGAGCTCAGCTTTCATCACTCCCACGTAACTTGAACCCTGGCTAAGTGGGCTAAACTGTAATAATAGTGTTGGTAGTCTTCACTTGATAAACCTGATCTTCATGAATGAATGATAAACCCTACCAGTGATTTTAAGAACAATGATTGGATCCTGTTGCTGTGGAAAACACTGGTTCTGATAGGAGGCACCAGAAGTAAAGCTCAAAATTTGTGCAGGTATCATGAGGACTAGGAATGAGGTGGATAGGACGTTTTGCTGATGTTTCTTAGACTTTCTCTGCTTGATCGTCCTTTGGATACAATCAATCTTTAGATCATGCTGCATGACTGAAATGATTTTATGTAGCCGGTGAAGACAGCTGCATTTGAACATTTGAATGTGCAAGCTTAAAACATTTTTAGTTTCTCTGTATGCTCTATGTCAGTTGAGAACATGTGAATGTGTGTGTTGTTTTACCAGAAAGGCACAGAGCATGTAGAAGCTCATGAAGTAGATGATGGCAAAGTTGGATCCACAGGTGTACTCTTCCCCAGGTAGGTAGTCCGACTTGGGGTCACACTTTTTCCCATACATACACGCCAACATCACTTCATGCCATGCCTCCCCTGTCGCACATCTGCACAATAGATATATCAAAATGTTTCCAATCTCCAGCCTGATTTTCACACTGACAAGCCAATTTATCAATACTCTATTATTCAATTAAACTGAGCCAGTGTTAACACATTTACAGAGACATCAATGTCTTTTCTACAGCCAGCTTCTGCAAAAGTGAGTTTTATTATATAAACAGGTATTGTTTATATAATATAATCACTGTTCCACAGCATGTAAGCATGCAATAAACAATTATGTTAACTCCATAGTGTATTTGTTAAAATTAGTATCAGCATTAAGTTTTAGGACATTGCTTTGGTAATGGTTCAACAGACACAATGATAGTTTAAGGCATAAGGCATTTCACTAAAACAGCTACTCCAGTTCTTAATGATGAGACAAGAGGAGGAGGGGTGAAGGATGCACTGCAGTCTACAGAGAGAATTGTGCTCACCACACATGGATGGACTGAATAGGTCATGTTCTCCTACATGACAATCACTGCCCATTTTATTGATAACAAGTGGGAAATGCACTCCCATGTGCTACAAACAATGGCAATGCACAAGATTCATACCAGTGTTATTTGCTGCTCAGAAAAGTGCACCCACCTCTGGGCATGCTGATTAATTGCTGTAAATAGGTTCAAATAATATAAGTTATTTCAAAGCACTACGATGGTCTCAGCTTTATGTAAAGCAAGCTGGTAAACTTATTGTCATGCTTTAAAATGATCAGGCACTAAATTGTTGATGAAGGTTCTCTGTCATGGTTATACGAAGTGAGAGGCTTCAGAACTGAAGAAGCCTCTTGGATGAGACTGAAATGTCCTCAACAAACAGGAACAAGTCTGTTTGCCCACAATATAGAGCTAAGCTCTAAAATGTATCAAGGTTTATATAAAGACAAGTTTATTACACTATAAAAACATAAGCATAAAATGTGCATTTTGTATGTGCATTTTATATAGAAATACATTTGATTTCATAGTTCTACAATTGTGTAAATTTAATTTATAAACTGAAAAACTTGCACAGATATTGTGATGCACTTTGTCTTGCAATCTAATAATAATCCCAGAATTGCTGTATTGTGATAAAATCGGTATTGTGGGCATATCATACTATGAGGTACCCTGTGATTCCCACCCCTGTCATTTATGTCCTTTTTAATATCTTGTGGGCAGAGCCGGCCCTGGGCATAGGCAGTATAGGCAAATGCTAGGTGTTCTGTTGCTCTCATGCTCCCTGCATGAGCTAACAGGCAGCTAACTCCTCCTCCAATCACCACGAGAAGTCGATGTCTGATTCAACTTGTTTATTTGTCATCAAGAGGTGGGTAAAACTGTAAAATATACAATGCGGTAAGTTGTCTGTACATAGACCGTAAAAGAACACACATCACATGTAAACATATGTACAAAATAATACATATAATACATAATAATAAATAAATCCTCTTATTTATATTCACAGGAAAAAACAACAAAATAAGACCTTCAAGGTAAGTATTAATAAACGATACTACATTCACGTCCACATGTAGTTTACAATCAACAACTTAAAACATGGCCGATTCACATGGCTATGTATTAACCAATCAAATATGAATGAATTACTCTTCATATGAAATATTAGTTGGACAAATAATAAAGAAGATGCAAGATATGAATCAGACCAATGATTTGCCTACCGACAATGCTCTTTAAAGGCTGACATGGAGCGGATGTTGGTGGATGGAGGAAGAACACACACGGTCCTCCATGCTCTTCTTAGCTGAAATCTCGCAAGACTTTAGGTCACAACTCTATCAATGAGATTACGGTCTCTTAAAGACACGGTACACATTAAATGAACTGTAACATCTTAAATCTTACAACACACTACTTCCTACAAACATAACACTCCCCGTCTGGTATCTTAACATACCACAGCTTCACTTCTCTACATTTAAGGAGTTTCATCCCTCTATCTTGTCAGCGGGCAGGAGCAAGACTATCTCCGATATAGGTCGAAGGAACAACTTTGTCCCATCCTTGCCCGTGGTCTTGATTTCCACTTTACGGACTTTGCCATCAGTGCTAGCGAAGGTCTTATTAACGCGTCCCAGAGGCCATTCATTTTGTTTGGTCTGATAACCTTTCATGAGGACCATGCTACCTTCTGTAATGTTCTGTTTCTCAGACTGCCATTTTGGTCTTGGTTGCAGTGTAAACAGATATTGCTTACGCCAATGGTCCCAAAATGTGTTGGCCAGACTCTGCACTAGCTTCCATTGTGGCTTATGGAGGTCTTTGTTGTCCAATCCTTCAGGATGAGTTGGAAGAGAGCCTGTTTTGTGGGTGAGTACTGTTGCAGGGGTAAGTATGAAGGGTTCTTCCGGATCTGTGGACACTGGTCCCAAAGGCCTAGAATTCACAATAGCCGTCACTTCCGCCATCAAAGTGGAAAGGACCTCATGTGCAAGACTTGGAGATTTCAATTGGAAGAACATGGAATCCAAGATTTTCCGAGTGATCCCGATGATCCGTTCCAACAACCCCCCCATATGTGATGCATGGGGTGGATTAAAAATCCAAACACATTCTTGATCTGTGAGGAATCTCTCCACTTTTGCTTGATCAAGGTTGGAAAGCATGTTCAGTTCACGACAGGCTGCCACAAAGTTGGTTCCCCTGTCTGACCGTATCTGCTTGACTGGCCCACGGATAGCTATGAAACGCCTCAGTGCGTTTATGAAACAAGAAGCGTCCATAGACTCAATGACTTCCACGTGAATAGCGTCCTTGATGTTGTGTCAGCTCGTGATAATGCCTTATCAACAGAGTCGCAATATGGTGCCGCCCTGGGAGTATGATGGGATTCTTCTCCTCATGTTCAATCTTTGCCTGAGATAGTCGCTCACCTACCCTCAAAAGGCCGTTCTCATCAATGGTAGGATTCAGTTTATGAATGGGACTGTCTCTTGGTATATCCTTATGATCTCTGATACACTGAATTTCTTTTGCGTACATTTCTTCCTGCACAGCTTGAATTATGACATTCTTAGTTTGTGTCAGAGCATCCACAGTGTAGGCTTTTCCACAATGATGCCAACCAGACTCCTGAGTTTTGTCCTTCTTGAAGAGACGAGCTATGTGTATGAGGCATGTGACGGCCCGAGAGAGAGACTTCCAGTGAGAGAAGCGCTCAAAGCGCTGTGACTGAAGACCGACCTCTCTGGCGGCAGTACTGAGAGTTGACACTTGGGGACGGATCTCTACATCGTCACTAACGTCTACGAGGTCAAAAGTGTTGGTACTAGAGGTGATTGACTCTGGCTTCGTCAAGAATGCTGGACCTGTAAGCCACGTCGAATCCTTTAAACGAGCTGCTGGGACAGACCTTGTTGCGTGGTCTGCTGGATTCTGCTCACTAGACACATAGTGCCACTGTTGTGGGTGGGAGCATCTTCTTATCCTTTGAACTCTGTTGTTCACGAAGACATAAAATCTGCACAAAGTTCGAGCCGGGGAATAGAATAATCAGAACGAGGAGCAAGCTTTGCTTTCCCAAGGATGAAGCCTGAGTGGTAACGTCCATCCCCATCCAAGACCCTCAGATAGGCAACCGCGGCCACGGCCTTCACAGAGGCATCAGAGAAGACACAAAGCTCTCTGCGTTTTGCTGACTGAAGAGGTGCTTGCATATAAGGCCTAAAGACCTGAAGATGCTGGAGTTCTTTTCGTGACTTTCTCCATTGTACCCACTGTTCCCCTTTCTCTGAAGGCAGTGGAGTGTCCCAGTCACAAGCACCCACTGTGAGGTCTCGAAGCAGAGCTTTTCCCTGTATGAGGACTGGTGCCGCGAAACCAAGGGGATCATATAAACCGTTCACTGTAGATAGAACTCTGCGACGTGTGAATGGTTTCGTGTCACTCGACACTTGGAATGTGAATGTATCACTCTTGAGGTCCCAGCTGATCCCGAGACTACGTTGGATGGGTAAGGAGTCAACACCAAGACTCAAGTCTCTGAGACCACTGGCATGATCCTCAGGAGGAAATGCTCTCATTACAATTTATGTAACCTCAGGTTAGACCGAGCTAACATCTTTTGTGTTCTTTGTAGAAGATCAACGGCAGCCTTTACGGTGGGTAATGACTTCAACCCGTCATCAACGTAGAAGTCCCTTTCCACATATTCCCTAGCATCCGATCCATACTCCGACTCTCCTTCTTGTGCCGCACGTCTGAGGCCATAAATTGCAACAGCCGGAGAAGGGCTATTACCGAAGATATGAACCTTCATCCTGTACTCAATAACTTCCTCGTTGGGGTCGTTATCTTTGTACCAGAAAAAGCGCAGGAAGTTCCTGTCTTCAGGTCGGACATGAAAGCAGTGAAACATATGTTGTATATCTGCCGTAATAGCAATGGCCTCTTTCCTAAATCGAAGGAGAACTCCGAGGAGGCTGTTGTTTAGGTCCGGACCAGTCAAAAGGACGTCATTCAGAGAGACTCCGGTATACTGAGAGCTCGAGTCGAAAACGACCCTGATTTGTCCGGGTTTCTTTGGATGGTATACTCCAAACAGAGGTAAATACCAACATTCTTCGCCTTCTTTCAGCAGAGGAGCTACCTCGGCGTGGCCTTTTCCAAGGATCTTCTCCATGTACTCAAAGAAATGATCCTTCATTTCAGGATTTCTCCTGAAAGAGTGTTGGAGTGATCTGAAACGCTGCAATGTCTGTGTTTTGTTGTTGGGCAGACGACGTCTTTGTGGTCTGTAGGGGAGAGGAGCGACCCAATTTCTCTCTTCGTCTTCATACATACTCTTCTCCATGATGTCGAGAAAAATGGCATCTTCAATAGAAGGGGCCAACTTTTCATCATCCCTCATCCTCTTGAACACATCCCACGCAACATCCTTTCCATTCTCTTCTCCAGGTAAGTGTGTGTGAGCAGCTGAGTGGAAAGCTGGTGTTATCGAACCTCTCTCTCACATTGTAAAGGTTAGGACATGGTTTGAAAAGTGACGGCCGTCCATTTTCATGAGTGTTCGTAAAGAAAGTGTTCACTGAATTATCAGGCTTGTGAACCTTCCCAATGCAGACATTCCCAACTACGACCCACCCTAAATCTAGCAGCTGCGCATAGGGAGCGTTGTGCGGCCCATTGATCTGCTTCCGCACTTTGTGTATCCTGATAATGTCCCTACCAAGTAGGAGCAAGATGGGTGCTTCCAAATCCAGCTCCGGGATGTGACTGGCTATGGCCTGCAGGTGTGAATGGCCGAGGGCAACTTGTGGCGTGGGAATCTCTGACCGGTCATCAGGGATCTGGTCACACTCTATCAGGGTTGGTAAAGGGAGTATGACCTGTCCGTTCATGGATTCCACGTTGAAACCCTGTACCCTTCTCCCCGCCGTCTCAACTATGCCAGCGCAAGTTCTTAGTGAGTAAGGTGATCTATCAGCTTTGATGTCAAAAAGGTTAAAGATGTCTAACCTCACTAATGATCTGTTGCTTTGATCATCAATGATCACGTAGATTTTGATCGCCTTCTCCCTCTGACCATTGGGAAAGATTTTGGCTAAGCAGATCTTAGAACACGATTTTCCAAAAAGGTCTTTACCACAAACCTAAGTACACCTAGATGACACTGCATCTGTAGGCATGTCGATTTTGTCTTCCCTACCACTCTCCTCAGGAGGAGTGGAGGCTTTTGAGGGCTCTTTGGCAGGCCCTGGGTGTAGTGCTGAATGATGTTGTTCGCTGTTGCATTCAGTACACTGAACCCTCTTTTCACAATTTTTAGCTTGATGTGTTGTTGATCCTACACACCTAAAGCAAACACCATTTTGTTTCAGAAAGGTTTTCCTATCTTCCAGGGACTTCTCTCGAAACACACGACACTTATGCAAAGGGTGAGGTTTCTTGTGTATGAGACAGAGCTTTGTAGGATCAATCTTTGTCTTCTGCATGTCATCTGTTGGAGAAACATCTGGAGAGAGTCTTGTGGACTGAAATAGGCGCTCTATTGGCTGTCTTGAAAGTGTGTCTTTCGGGCTTGGTGTTGTCAGCAGTTGGAAAGAAGAAACTTGGGTCATTGCGCATTTTTGCTTGCTGACAGATAAAATCAACAAGGACAGAGAATGGCGGAAAGGCAATCTTATATTGTGTTTTATATGCATAACCCAAGCTCATCCATTTTTCTTGTAAGCCAAATGGTAGCTTTTGCACAATGCCACTAATACCTCGTGCTGTATCTAGATATGCGAGGCCTAGAAGAGTCCCTTCCGATTTTGCTGCTTGGAGTTCCATCAGTATATCCCCTAGCTGCCTGAGCCTTGTAGTCTTTATCAGAGATCTTTGGGAAATTGTCTACTCTCTCCAGTAGCGAGTTTTCAATGACCTCAGGGGCTCCGTAACATTCATCAAGACGTTCCCAAATCATCAGAAGACCTTTCTCGGGATTGTTCACATTTACAGCTCAAATGCGTTTCGCTTGTGTTGCTGACTCGGAGCCCAACCACTTCACTAAAAGATCCATGTTTTCATTTGCTGTCAAGTTGAGGTCCCTAGTAGCATTTAAGAAGGACGCTTTCCATGCTCTGTAATTTTCGGGGCGCTCATTGAACTGTAGAAAACCTGTTGCTACTAGTTCACGCCGAGCCATGAATCTGACAACATCTGACATATTCTGATGTTCCCCTCTGTTCATCTGTTGTGCAGGTACATGGAAAGTCTGTGCACGTAGGTGAGGATCATCATGTCGATGAATGATACTGGTTGGTCCACTGCTGTGGATCATCATACTGGTAAGTATGAGGCTGAGAGCGATCATATTCGCCTGATTGCTGCACATAGTTTTGGAAGGAGTTGCAAGCCACTTCTTTTTTGGTAAAACATTGTCTGTTCAGGCTTAACTTAGCAGCACTTGCCATATCAGTTGTGTCTTTTCTATCGCTTGTTTCATGCTGATGAGAGAGATCCACTGTGGCAATAGGAATATTATCCGTATGCGGCCCACTTTGCAAAGGAATTTCTGGTGGTGAAAGGTCCATGTGCTGTAGCTCTGGTGTAAGTTGTTTAGCCTGTAGTTCAGCTGGTTCTTTAACGTACTCTTCCACACGCTGTGAGTCTCGCGACTGGCCTCCACATAGACTATGGGATTTACAGCTAGACCTTTTATAACCTTCAAATGCCGCTGCTAAGGCCTCTGCCTTGGCTAAAGCAACTGCTGCAGACCTCCGTGCGTCTAATACACCCAATCGTGCATCTAAACATGCCTTTTCTGCATCTAAATGAGCTTTTGCCATTTTCATCTCCATCTCTTTTTCAGCAAACTCCACTTTAGCTTTAGCTGCTTCAGCTTCAGCTCTAGCTCTCAGTGCCGCTGCACTACTACTACTAGATCGGCTAGAGCGCTTGGATGCTGAAGATACCTTTGATCTGGTGACAAAGGAATGATTCGATGATGTCTCCCTTTCGTCCATGGTTTTACCTGTCCACAAACTGCTGTGCTGTCGTTAGCCTTCTCTGCTGTGACGATGTAGCAGTGGAGCTGGTCTGATCCGCTGTAGATCAGTCTTTCTGGAAGCTGTCGTTTTACTGTTCTGTTGCTCTCATGCTCCCTGCATGAGCTAACAGGCAGCTAACTCCACCTCCAATCACCACGAGAAGTCGATGTCTGATTCAACTTGTTTATTGGTCATCAAGAGGTGGGTAAAACTGTAAAATATACAATGCGGTAAGTTGTCTGTACATAGACTGTAAAAGAACACACATCACATGTAAACATATGTACAAAATAATAAAATAAATCCTCTTATTTGTATTCACAGGAAAAAACAACAAAATAAGACCTTCAAGGTAAGTATTAATAAACGATACTACATTCACGTCCACATGTAGTTTACAATCAACAACTTAAAACATGGCCCATTCACATGGTTATGTATTAACCAATCAAATATGAATGAATTACTCTTCATATGAAATATTACTTGGACAAATAATAAAGAAGATGCAAGATATGAATCAGACCAATGATTTGCCTACCGACAATGCTCTTTAAAGGCTGACATGGAGCGGATGTTGGTGGATGGAGGAAGAACACACACGGTCCTCCATGCTCTCCTCCATGCTCTTCTTAGCTGAAATCTCGCAAGACTTTAGGTCACAACTCTACTCAACTCACACACTACTTCCTACAAACATAACACTAGGGGTGCAGTCATCTGCGGGGGGCGCCGAAAACGGGGGAGGAAAAAATACTAATAATAAAAAATAAAAATAATATTTTTTACTAGTGCATTACTACTATTATTTCGAAATATTAAATTAGCCCACAGCAAGACTATTAAATAACGGAGAGGTCTTTTTTCTAGGTTCTGGCACGGTGCACTGTACCTGTCCTCTGTGAGGGGGGCGGGTCGAGAGGCGAGTGGCCTGAATCTGACTGGACCGAGACCCCAAGACCAAGAGAGAGATTTACTGATACTGTAGCAGAACCACAAGGTCCAAAAGACTGAAACCATCTGGCACTCAGTGAAGGAATAGAAGGAAAGAAGAGGAAGAAAAACGTGAAGAAGATACAGGTACAGTAACATCAATGTTATGAAGTGAATTCAATTACTGGCAATAGTTTAATGATCGTAGTTGGAGCAGAGTGTTAGCTTGCTAGCTTACTTCGGACGATAGCAGCATTGTTTAATAATCAATAAACAGCTGCGTCGACGTGTGTTAATGTTACTCCACTTAAATCCATCCGGGACGTTTGGAAAGTTTAATGTTAGGCCTCTTCAGGTGTTATTTTAACCTGCTGGCTGTGTTTCCTGTTTGTAGGTCACTTAAAATGCTATTAGTTTTCCATCCCCTTTGTAACAGGGTCTTTGTAAGCCTTTGGTTTATTGTGTCACAGTTTATGTTTGTTAAAGTTTACATCAGTGTTAAAGTGCTGTTAAAGTGTATTACTGTTAATACTCCACATCTTAGCTCTCCCATATCATTCATAGGTGAAATATATACACTGCACTTGCACTCTGGTTTGACTGAATTGTATTGTAATGACAAAGTTGAATGAATCTCATCACATTTTCATTATTAGTCTATATTAGTCTTATGTATAGCACACATCAAGCATCTGTTGTTTTTTTCTTATTAAAATGTAACATCCAGTGGTCACATATACTTTTCTTCTCTCTTCAGATGCACTTTAACATATTTCACCACCAGCCCAGTGACACAGCATCAGGACTAAAAGCTGCACCAACAGACCTGCTGACTGGACATCTCTTCTAACTGACACAGTGAGATGAGAGCTAGTTCACAGAAGAAACATCTTTGTTTCCCAAAAACAAAGATGGGAGAGTGTCAACATGACTTTTGTAACAGAAGCCGTTTTTAGACAGAGCACCAAGCCGCCAATTTGCCTGTCCTTTTGGCGACACGGTCCGCGGTTTTAGGCAGAGGGCGGCAAATTGGGGGTCTGCTGTGGTCTGCCGATTTTCCGCCTCGCAGGGTAACACTTATTTTCGACTCACCTGCTATCTAAGAACGAGGCGTGAGGTGCGCAGAGGTGTCAATGACCTGCACTGTTGTGCGACCCACAGCCGGGGAGTTTAAAACCAAGAAACAGCTGATCACAGCAGTCAGTCCATCATTTCATCCGCGGACATCAAGATGAACAACTGGACAGCCGCTGAGATCCAGGAGATGCTAGCGTCTCCTCTGTCTCTGTAGCTGTTTTGTTGTGTTAGCTTGATGTTGTTTCGGAAAGCTAAGGACGGTCGCTACTGTCAAATTAAAAGCCCCTCGCTAAGAACCCAGTTCTAAACTCTAATGGGGTGCAATGTAAAGCTCTTATTTTGAAGACAAATTTATGTCACCGTTCACAGCCCAGCTTCGAGCTTCAAGTCACGTCACATGTTTACGCCTTCCTCAGAGGCGGCTTTTGGAAAAGGAGGAATATTACGCCTCTGTTTTAGAAAGACAGGTTGGCACATTGCCATCCTTACCTTGGAGCAAATGTGCCGCCTTTTCTATCTAAAAAGGGCTAGAGTCTTAGTCAATGGGGAAAAAAACTAAAGAAGCTGGCTAGAGGTTGACCGATTAATCGTTTTGGCTGAATAATCCGCGCCGATAGGACGTTTTACAAACTATCAGAATCGGTGGAACTTGGCTCCGATAGTGGCCGATGGCTGCAGTTTTTTGCAGCAGGGCGGGGCAGCTCTTCACACACACACACACACACACACACACACACACACACACACACACAGAGCATGGGATAGAGAGAGACGTGTGCAGTGGCAGCAGAGAGAGGAGAGAAGTGACCCAGGTGGAGACGGCGACACATGTTATTGTAAGTGCAATAAAACCTTCACGAGTTGAAAGTCAACAAACCTCCTTGGCAGAGGCAATAAGTACCACTTGTTCAACAAGCGTAAACGTGCATCATATTTCAGCATAAACGGCGACATTTCCACTGGCATGTTTTACACAACCACAGTGCTTGTTAAGCTAACAATTAACAGCTTGTTAAGAACACGCTAAAATGAAAGCTGTCCGTAATGCAGTCTGGTCATCTTAGTTTGCCATGAATCTTAAAATTTGCCAATTTTTTGTAAACTTTAACTGCTGGCTGAGACAAACCCCCCCGATTTGTTTCCAGATATTACGGAGTTAAGATAGTGACTTTGCTGTTGTAAACTCTACTGTTGCTGCAGTGGAAACAATATGTACCGGTAGTTATATTTGAAATATAAACAAATTCCTGTTCTGAATTTATTCTTTAAAAAAAAAAAGATGATTGAAAAACAAACCATTCTTTAGTAGTAATAAAGAACAGGACTGTTAAGAGTATGGATAAGATAAAAATAAAATCCTAACATACCATCCCTAGCTGGTTAGTGGTTACAGCCTGACTATGGGAGAATGAGAAACTCACAGTTCAAATCCCTTCACTATACGCCTTGTTTAACCAGTGTTTTTTTGTGATTATTATTTTTTATGGCACACAGTGCCATCATTCACAAAAATGTGAAGGATCACTTAATTTCCCTCCCCCCATATTAAAGTGCAACTTATATTGGCCGATTAATCGGCTATCGGCTTTTTCCTGCTCCAAACTATCAAACTAACTTCCACCTCCACCCTGTCCATCACACACTCACAATGCACTGATGACGTCAGGTGCGCTGATGACGTCACCACTCAGCCTGCCACAGCAGACCTGCAATCTCCTCCAGCCCCTGCGGAGGGTCAGGTCATATCTCTCTTTTTGCCTTCTCCCCATATGTCTTACCTGTCTAACCTTTTTCATCATTCCTCTCTTTCACTGTGTGAAGACTGCACAATCATCCATACAATCATCAATACACATGCATCCCCCCATCCCAGAATCCTTTCCTCTTCTCTTCCTTTCACCCCACGAACCTACCTCCAGCAGCTATCCCCAGTTACTAATTTCCAGCAACGACTACCAAACACTCCACTGTGCACACAGCCACTGCCCCTCAGACCAGGTGTTGTCCACTGCTAGTTATCCCCAGTTTCCTCCCTCCCCCTCCCATTGTTTCTACAGCGTCCCTTACCAGCAGACCCGTCGCTCTATCCATATTCAACTACACGACCACCAGCAACTTCACTCTGGCTTCTGCCACCACTCTTATCCATCCCCCTTCAGCTGCATGACCCTCATCCATTTCAACTTCCCTCAGGCAGCAGATACTATTAGGGCATCGACATTGACCTCGCCCTACATTTTCAGCCATCCATCACCCCTCCACTACCTCCAGGGAGCTCCCCACAACCAGTAGTGCAGCCCGGCTCAGGCGCACCTTCACATTTTAGGGAACTCACAGCAGTGGAGTTCACCTCGCCTTCTCCCTTTAGCGGGACACCATCTGCTCCATTTCCCCAATTGCAGGGCCGTGCTGAATGACTACCTTTCCACCATCTTGGACCTGGCTCTGCAGTTCGGTGGCACAGGTTTTGACAATAACAATGTTCTTTTTTCCTCCCAAGCTGCAGACTGTCTCCATCAGTCCAACCAGTACACCTACTGAGAGCCCTGGACTCTGAGCTCTATTGCTGTGTGATTGCGGCTAGACCCCCCCTTCCCCATTTACTGTATCGGCCCTATCAGCATTGCAACACAAAAAGTCTGAAAAAAATCATGGATCATTATAGACCTCTCTTCCCCCCATGGCACCACCATACCAAGCATAAACGGCCTCATCCACAGCCCTGACTATTCCATGCATTACACCACCATCACCAATTCCATCAACCTTATCCATCTTGCTGGCCATGGCACCTGGTTGCCAAAAGCAGACATCACCAACACATCCAACCAGAAATTCTGGAGATTCTTTGACATATCTTGATTTTTTGATATACTTTGCAGTCCGCTTCACCTTCATTCTCAACTCAATATTCAATTTTCTCTCCAAAAGCCCTTTGCTGGATTATCCTTCACAGCCACAGCTGGCCTTATGTCATCCACCTCCTGAATGATTTTTTCACAGTCACTCCGCCACCCTCCCGATCAGCACAAGGTCTTTTCAACAAGATTGAAACAGTCTTCCACCAACTTGGTGTTCACCTTGCCACCCAAAAAAAACAGAACCAGTACATCCCTCAGTCTCCTCTCCATCACCCTCAATTCAAGACCAAGACTCCCTCAAAACTGAGATGATAATATGTACCTCCTTACTCACCGATGCATCAAGTGCCGACTACTCTCCCTGCTCAGATACCTCAACTACGTCATCCCCCTGGGTCGATCCTCCATCTCCCACCTACTATCCCTGTCTTCCACCATTCCATTCCTCCACGACTACATCACCCTGGACGACTCCTGCAACATGCAGCTGAGAATGTTGCGCAACATTTTCTCTTCATGGAATGGAAATTCATACTTTTACGATGAGCGATTTACTCGGCCAGAGGACATCCAGCTATACAAAGACGCTGCACCCTCAGTAGGTTTTGGAGGCTACTGGATGGTTCGCCCCCAATTGGCCCCCAGAACTGTCCTTACTCTCCCCGTCCTCTGCCCTCTACAAACTATATCCAGTCATAATCGCCACACTTCTTTGGGGGAACGAATGGTCTAAAAAGTCATTCTTATTCAATCAGACAACCTCATTGCTGTCAACAAGCCTACAACAGCTACATCCACCTCAGCGATATCTGCTGACCCCATTGCCATCCCCAACCTCTACCCCCCTTTCCTTCATCCACTGACTTCAACCCCTTTTCCTCTGTCCAACAACCTGATCCCCCTTCCCTATCCTTCCAAATTCTTCCACCAATTCAGATAAACTACCCCAACGCTAAACTATGTCATGGGCTTGTTAGTGAAATAACACCAGCAAAGAATGCATGTCATTTGTAAACTCAGAGCAGTTTGTTGCAGCCCATGCTGTGGCTTTATAAACACATGATTCAACCTATTATGCTGTCCTGTTGCATGGTAACCATCTCTAATAAAAAAAACAATTACTACTACTGGCATCACACATGCTCCCAAATTATCTGTAGCACTGGACACTTGTAACCTTCATAATCAACACTTTACTTCTATCTGGTTGGAGGTCTAGGACCTTTAAGGGAAGAAGAATTGCCTTCAGTGGTTTTGTCTCTTTTACCAACACTTTAATAAGCATCTTGTCATTTGAGATGTGAATGTAGACATTAAGATTGTGATTATTTTCTGGAAAACAAATTATCTCTCTGGGACAACAAAAGCTAAATCAAAGACCATTTAAGTGATCCATTCAATAACACATGGAGTAGTACCAGCAGGGGTGTAACAGAGTGAGTGCATTTTTGTTTTTTAATTTTGGGAGCCTTAACAGAGGAAAACTGACCAACCTGAATAACAGCAGAACAGCCTGTGGAAATGTCTGGAAGTTGTTGTTCCTGTTGATGTATGTGCCATCAATCAATGCGATTTTACCAAATATCTGCATAAAAAAGAAAGTTATTTGGTAACATGCTTGCCACTTGCATGTTTACACATTTGACCATTGTCTGTCAACCAGTTCTAGTATTGTTTCTTTTATTCTATTTCCATACTTAGACCAAGCGGCACTATTTTATGCTTTAGATTGTAATTACTTTTTACTTACACAAGTTTTTCTTTTCATATTTGTGTGAAAATTGCTGATGCAGTCTAAGATCTATGAATTTGATTGCCAACAACTACTTCACTGTAGAGCTGGTAAATACGGTTCCTTTTAAGGATTCGAGTCATTATGAGTCACTCACTAAATTGAACCGGGTTGTGCGAGTCACTTGTCACTTGAGTCAGCAGCCGTTTTTAGACAGAGCACCAAGCCGCCACTTTGCCCGTCCTTTTGGCAGCTCGGTCCGCGGTTTTAGACAGAGGGCGGCAAATTGGGGGTATGCTCTGCTCCGTCGATTTTCTGCCTCGGAGGGTACACTTATTTCCGCCTCGAGCGCTATCTAAAAATAAGGCGGAAATGTGCAGGCCTCTGCGTGAGGTGGGTGGAGGTGTCAGTGATCTGCACTGTTGTGCGACCCACAGCCGGGGAGTTTTAAAACCAAGAAACAGCTGATCACAGCAGTCAGTCCCTCATTTCACCCGCAGACATTAAGATGAACAACTGGACAGCCGCTGAGATCCAGGAGATGCTAACATCTCCTCAGTCTCTGTAGCCGTTTTGTTGTGTTAGCTTGATGTTGTGTCGGAAAGCTAAGGACGGTCGCTACTTTCTAATAAACAGCCCCCCGCTAAGAACCCAGTTCTAAACTCCAATGGGGTGCAATGTAAAGCTCTTATTTTGAAGACAAATTTATGTCACCGTTCACAGCCCAACCTCGAGCTCCACGTCACGTCACATGCTTACGCCTACCTCAGAGGCGGCTTTTGGAAAAGGAGGAATATTACGCCTCGGTTTTAGAAAGACAGGCCGGCACATTGCCACCCTTACCTTGGAGCAAATGTGCCGCCTTTTCTATCTAAAAAGGGCTAGTATTGCATAATCACCATGCGAACGCTTGTCAACGTCAGTCCGGGGGGGGAGAGACAAGGACGGACAGACAGACGGTCATCAACTCCGTCAGCCGGGGGACGGACGGACACTCATCGCCGTCAGCCGGGAGCTCCTAGCCGTCAAACAGGGGGCGGCCGGATGCTCGTCACCGTTACGCGCGGAGTATAGCGGCGCTGACCTAGCGGTATAGCGGCGCAGCGCCGCTGTTCCACCGTCTGGGGAGAACCCTGGTAAGGGTCCTGCGATGAGCTGGCGACTCATCCAGGGTGTACCCTGGCCTTCACCCATCGAGTAAACTGGATTTGGCCCCAGTAAGCCCCGCCCCCCTTAGGGCGGAAAAAAAAACGGCAACATCCCGCGACCCTCACGAATAAGTGGAAAGAAAACAGAACATCTATACACCAAACCTACAGTAGCTTAGGCTACCTGCAGAACATTGCGTATGTTATTTCAGGTTCTCAAATAACATACACAATATTCTGCAGGTAGCCTACAACAAAAGCCATTCTTCCACTTCTGAAAATCCGAAGTGGAAGAATGTACTATGACAAGGAAGTCCAAACCAGAGACTTCATACCCTCGTCTGCTACTCATTCAGAACGTAGCCGGCTGTTTGCACTATCCTGCTCTGACTCAAGTCGTGGCCGTTTCTGGCATCGCGGCTCTCAAGGTAGTGCTACGAGCTTGCTACGAGTGCTAGCTTGCAAGCTTCGGTGCCGGAAACACAGCCGATTCGTAGCTTGCGAGCCGCGATGCCGGAAACGCAGCAGACTCATAGCTTGCGAGTCGAATTGCCGGAAACGCCCACGAGCCGCAATGCTGGAGGCTTGCGTGCTAGTGCTACAACATCGTCGCTAGTAGCTTGTAGCTAGTACCTCGTAGCAAGCTTGTAGCAAGCCTAGCAAGGGCTAGTGGGCTGCACGCTTGCTATGTATACGGCTCTGCGCAACACTATTCATCATTTTAGATTTGATTATAGTAGGACTCAAGTGATTTGAGTTAATGATACTAGAGATTCGCGACTCATGGGTTATTTTAATGAACCGGGTTAAAGATACGGATGAGTCAAGATTCATACGCCTCTACTTAATTGTTCTGTATTTGACAATAAAGACCTTGCCACCAAATTTCTGTCGTAAGTGTTGCCAGGAAACATCTAGCTAAATAGAATGGGCTTCACAAGGTGTTTTGAAATCCTGACAAGTTTTGAAACTGGGAGAAAACAAGAAATTTACTGATTGCAAATTTGAATTAATTGAAATACACACATCAAAGGTTAAGGTCACCTAAAGTTAATATAAACACTTCCCAACCAATAAGAATTTAAAATTCTCAGTGACCATGGTTTAATCGTTAATAAGGGTGTGTGTGTGTTTTTGTGTGGTTGTGTGCTTACCTGCATTCCGACAACAGCGTATATGAAGAACAGCATGAGAATGAGCAGTGCTACATAAGGAAGAGCCTGCAACATAATGACCAATGACACTGTGAGACATAATAAAAACAATCACAATAATAATTCTAAACTACAGGCTGAATGACATTGAGTGATGATATTGACCTGGAGTGATTTGATGAAAGTCCACAGAAGATTCCGTATCCCCTCAGAGCGATTCAAAAGTTTCACAAGACGCATGACACGAAACAGTCTGAAGAATGTGACTGATACACTCATGTTCTCAGAGGACTTGTAAGAGAGAGAGAGGAAACATCAAGTTGTAGCAACTACTAAATTTCACCAAACTCAGATGAAAGAAAAGATAAAGTAACTCACTGCAATTGCTTGCATGGGATCCACTGCCTGTGAAAACAGATTTCTTTCAACTGCTGAATCTGACAAGTGGCTAACAAACACTTTTGCACATTTTCAAAGTTTTAATTATTATTGTAATGCTCATGTTGCAAACTTTGTTAATGTCAACAAAACCTCATCTGATCATATCATAACAAGCAGAACAACGCTTTTATGCAAGCTTGTACAAATGAAAGATAAGAAAAGAAAAAGAAAAATGAAAAAGCAGGTTAAATTGTCACATTGTCAGTTCAATTTAAGGATTAACAGTGTTATTCATAGAGATGCACCGATCAGGATTTTTGGGGCCGATCACCGATCACCGATCACCAAAAGCAGTATCTGCCGATCCCGATATTGCTGATCACCGATCACAGTGTCAAATCCATAAATTCTTCTATATTGTTGTCTTGTGTAACTTTCATATATTTAATTAATGATTTTTCTTAAACAGCATTGACATTGTATTATTAAGTATAAAAATTAGGAGATGAGAAAGTATCATCAATTGACCACCGTTTTATTGCAGGCTGAGGCAATGTGCAATATTTCACACTCTAGAGACTCTCTTAGAGACAACTTGGACTCAGCTTACATAGAGTAACTGTAGCTTACCAGTGGGAATGCATGCAGTCAGGGTGGGAATTTTGTCATTTTAGGGGCAAGTCCATTTGGCCTGCACTTTCTTTTCCAGGGGCACCAAGGCCACATGACAGGGCACAAAGGCCACTGGGTAAAATGTGTTGATTTACCTTTCAGACTGATACCATAACAACCTAATTTATAATTAGGCATGGATTATGTATTAAAACATTTTTTTAATACCAAAATCAAGTTAAAGTTACATTGGAAAGTCCTTTTTTGTTACGTAGGGTTAGGGTGAGGTGATTTTTGTGACACCACACTGAATAATAGTGTTATTGAATATTTCTCCCAATAGAAATTCCCCAAAATTATGGCAAAGCAGATTTTTTCCAAACAAAAAATTGTAGAATAACCAGCAGGAGACCACTAATGTGTGGAGTGATTTTGGTGACACTACACTCTGAATAATAGTGAAGTTATTTAATTTTTTGTAGTTTCTCTTTTCAGTGTTGCACTTTGTAGACGGTCCCTGCGCCCTCGTCTCACAGACGGCTGATCATACAGACAAGAGGTAATGTCCAGACGCTTGTTTTGATGAAAATACGGTTGTAGCTCGTTGTCTACCGTACTACGGTAGGAAAGAGCCGTCGTTTGTGTTTTAACAAGGTTTCACTTATGAGTTATTGATCCAGGAAGTTCGAATCTGTGAATATATTTCCAACTTTACCAGACTAAATCCTACCACATAAGTCAGTTACGTATCATGTAAAAACCAGCTGCGCGCGCTCGCTCGCTGTGCTTTAAGTTTCGTTCTTCTGTTTTGAGACGCTGCTGCTGTTTGAGAGGCTTTCAAGTGAGATCATCGTGATGATGAGACTCCACCTGCGCAAACCGCGGACTCACTGAAGTTACTGTGAGTGACTACTGTGCACTCGGATGGCTGTAATTAAAGGCAAGCCCGCTCTTACTGACCTCTTGCTCATGTTCCCCAGTGTCTGTCTCACTTAATGTCCCCACCTGGCACTCCTGCAGTTACAGCCTGCTAAGCTTTACCTCTAGTACTTTTCCACTGATCTCACCTCTGCTTCCTCATGCCAGTCAGCCACATCCACCTCGTTGTCTGACTCACCTCACCTGGACTCTCAGCTGTAGCTCATCTGCAATCAGCCAGTATAAAGACTCCTCTGGCTCTGCTTGCTGCGATAACCCATGGTAGCACGGAAAAGGCTACAATCACATACTGTCTTTCAGGAGGCAAGCTAGGAGATGCTTGACAACCATCCTTCTGTCCACACTGTAATAGTGCATTTTGGCACTATGATATAATTTCCAGAGAATCCAATAAACTAAACTATGAACTTGTGTCTGTAGACTTCACAGTGGAAAGCCTGGGAAGCAGATGGGTCCTGTCCGGTCCCTGTCCCACTATGACTAAGAGCTCAGAACATTTTAGGCAACTTTTCAGTCTGCACCAGTGGATGGAAAACTTGTCACTGCCACTAGAATTTGCTCAGTTATTCTGTCTCCTTTTTGACTCTCTTTGAGACCTTTCTTAAACATGGTTGGTTAAATCCAAAAAGGGCGAGGAACAGGAAACAAAAACATGTGATTTTATCTCTTTTATCTTTAAGCCTAAATTGATGGTTACCCCAGAAAGAGCCAATCATCCTGGCTTTGTGTATCATAGCTCTGTCCCAGACATTGAAGATCCTGCTGGTGCTGCTTCTTGTTTCCTTTAATGATTCATTAATTCCTGTTTGAATCAGGCAGTGTGGAATATCAAAATCAGTTTAGTTTTACTCAACAATCTGTTAAACCAACATAAATAAAAACTTACAATGCTGTTATGAACATGAACAAATTTCATTCACATGAAGATGTCAGTAGAAGATTTAATCTTGTATTGGTATGGATGAGTAGCACAGCAAAATATCAGAACTCAGCAGCTTCAGTCAGAGCAGATAACACTGCTGCACTAACCTAACCCTTATAACCATTTATCTTAAAGTCTGTGTCAAGCGAAATCAGCCATTTTCTTCTAAACACATTAAACAGGTCATAAATGTGTTTACTTAAAACATGTAAAAGCCATTCAACCATTTAGAATTTTATTTTGGAGCTAGGCTCACAAACTGTTTTTCAACATTTCTGCGGGTCAGATTTGCATAAACCCGGCCCTGCTGCAGAAGTGGTATAAATACCTTTAGCGCATCAGCGGTTCTCCCACTCGCTCTCCAGTCTTGGATAGCATTGCTTACAATAGTTTGCAGCTAGCTAACCAGCCAACCAGTCAGCTAACCAGTCATGTCTCTTCCACATCGCTCCTGCATCTTTCCTGGATGCCACAGTGTGCAGGGTAACGGCGCTGTTAGCTTATTTAAGTTTCCTTCGGATGACAACATAAGGAAACGGTGGATCGATTTTGTCAAGAGGAGCTAACATTACTGTGGGGAGTTAAACATCACCACCAACACCCGTCTCTGCAGTGTCCACTATACCCCTGATAGTTTCAGCAACTATCACCAGGTAATGTCTGGATTTCTGCAGAGTCCGTTGAAGCTGGTCACTGGGGCCGAACCGACCCTCTCCGTCCCCGGCTTGCATCCTCTCCTCCCGCCGACAGCAAGTGCCACCGGCATAATGTGGCTGCCGCAGCCGACCCTCTCCATTCCGCTAACAGCGGGTGCCACCGGCATAATGTGGCTGCCGCCGCCGCCGCAGCCAACCCTCTCCCTCGCTCCCACTGACGGCGGGTCCCACCGGCGGTATGTGGTGGTAGTATCAGGGCCGCATTATTGGTGAGCCGTCCCAGTGTGAACGGATAATCCGGAGGCGCGGAGCGAGGGCGTGTCGGTCTGACAGTCTGATCACTCAACTAAATACAGAGCAAAGCAACATTACATGACTGAACAAAAGTAACATAGCAACTGTAACTGTCTTTGGCAACTTATGAGGAAAACAAATACCACAGCTGTATGTGGAGAAGCGTCTGTCCTCCTGTCAGTCCTCCGCCTGTCCTCCCGCTCAGAAAACAGTGTTTGTCCCCAGCAAAAACTTTAACTCACCTAGTGTTTGTGACGAAAATAAATCACCGCGACCGTCAGCCCTCCTGACCGAGATTTCAGGGAACTTTCCCCCAGAAAACAGCCTCCGTCCCCGCGAGTGACAGTCAGACAGCGTCCTGTTTACTGATGGTGATTATGTAATTTAGCACGAAAAACTTCACTCCGTCACTTTCCGGGATGTTTGGTGGGTCAGGATCTCAATCACTACACATTATAACAGCATCCATATGATTATAAACTGTCCACGGGTTTAGATAGACAAGGGGAACACCTGGGGAAACACCGACGTCATTAACATGACAACATGACGTGTACCGTCACGCCTCTTTAGGACCTGCAGCACCGGCTTTCTGTGTGAATCCCCCCAGCACGGGGCCGTGGTTCCAGCGCCTCTAACTGACGCGCCCCCAGCGTTTCACAGCAGAAAGAAGTGCTTGTTTTTCCATGATTTTGAGACCTAATTTTATATACTTAGCAAAGTGGTCAATGATACATGTTTCTATGGTGTGACAAACTCATAACACAAATCTTTTTGCCACTTTACACAGACTTTAAGTATTAGGAGGCCACTTATTTCCCAAAAGCAGTACTTGAGAGCAAATGCATGTGCATGCCATTAAGAGCCTCTCGATGCCAGTGTGGAAGCTTAATGTGCAGTAAACACCTAGCTTTTAGCTATTATATCAATAAAAGAAAACAGCTTGATTTCTTAAGGTAAATTTACAAGGTTAAATTAAAGTGCAGAAGTATCCACTGCCATGCCAACAGACTACAGTGCAGCGTTTTCCCCCTTCAGGCTGTAAGGTTCCTTAACTCACTCCTTTTTTCCAAGCTCTGGGGCCTCATTTATAAAACTGTGCGTACGATTGATGTCAAAAGGTTGTGTACGCACGAAAAACAAAGTGCGTATGCACAAAAATATCCTGATTTATAAAACAGTGCGCATGCACATCCTACGCCGATTTCCCTTTATAAATCACACTCCACTCTAAATGTGGCGCACCTGTGTGCGGGTCATACCATGCCCATATTTTCCTATGAATATTCAGAGAAACACCCCTAATTAATATTCATTCATGACTGACAGCATGCCGAAAGCAGAGAGAAAGGCAAAGAAGCAGTTCCACTCAGTGTGAGGTGGAAGTTCTTGTCGGGGAGGTGGAGAAGAGGAAGGCTGTATTATTTGGTGGACAGTGTTGGGTTGGGTCCAGTGGCGTGCGCAGACTTTTTGAAGGGCAGGGGCGAAAAGAAGGGCACTTAAGCGCGCGTTTTGGCTCCCGAGAGGACACTTTAGCGCGTGTTTTGGCTCCCAAGAGGGCAGTTTATCAAGTTTTAACCAGCCAAGGGGGCAGTTTAGTGTGTTTTGCCAATCAAGAGGGCGCTTTAGCATGCTCTTTTGGCTCTAAGGAGGGCACTTTAGCACGCGTATTGGCTCTCAGGAGGGCACTTTAGCGCGCGTTTTGGCTCTCAGGAGGGCACTTTAGCGTGAGTTTTGGCTCTCAGAAGGGCACTTTAGCGCGCGTTTTTCAACAATTGGGCCACGAGGGGGGGCCACTGCCCCCCCTGCCCCCCCCCCCTTGTGCACATCACTGGTCGGATCACCAATGCCAAAAAGGCTCTAGAGTGGCAGCATGTGGCAGACAATGTAAATGTTGTTGCCTCAGAAGGTCGGTGTGTGGCCGAAGTGGAAAAAAAAAAGTGATCAGACGTAAAATTGGAAGCAAAAAAGCGCCTGGTGTCACACAGGCAGAGCGTCTGTGTAACGGGTGGGGGAACGGGCTAACCGGAGCTCACCCTGCTGGATGAAAAACTGACGGGGATCATCAGGGAATCCCTCCTGAGTGACGTGGTGATGGAGGTGGAGGGGGACACCGATGCCGGCCCAATTCATTCTCACTCGGTGCTCTTATAGCAACTTGAGTGCAGTTAGTGGCACCGATTACATTTGGGAAACCGGACATTGCTGGAAATTGCGCATTTTTATTTGCCTGTTCACCCACCGTATAAGGAAACTTTATGTACTGCTGCGACAAACCAATTATACCTCCTAACTCGTCTGGCATGACACGGCTAAAGGTTGGCTGGGATATCCCTGACCTGTCAATTCCCTCTGGAATGTGCCGGTTGAAACCCGAGTGTTGTGTGCACTTGAAGCGGGACCGGCACAGCGTGGTTTCTGCGTGTGCTCCTCTCTAACGCTGGGCCCAATACCGCACATAAATCCAAGAGGACAGCTCGTGGGAGTCGGAAATGGCTCATCAGCCACTCGTCACTGTTGGCCAGTGGATCTTGCTGGTCACTGAAGTTCCGCTCTCTCCGTATCCTTCCGTTTGCCACATCCTCCAACAGTGCCAAAGCAGCCATTGTGCGCCATAACACATTGTAAATACATGCCTTTATATGCCCATCTACTAGGTAATATCTGCTACATGTGTGAGAATTACCCTGACTGACTAACAGTCCTTCAGACTAACATTATAAGATAATTATAGTCTTTATCTGTATGGCAACAAAACACAGTTACAAAGTGTTTTATGCGTTATGCATTGAAAACGGAGATGAAACGAAATGCGCTATATGGTATAGGACAGCGATCCTCAATAGGCGGCCCCCGGGCCGCATCCGGCCCGCCGGCCTCCTGTTTGTGGCCCCCAAACTTTTATTCCTTCACCATGGGTTTTGGTTGGGTCAGCACGTGTGCACCGGGACTTGTCTCCATGCCAACGATACAGAGACAGCTGGGTCACTCACCGCTGCGAGCGCAACTTTTAACTTTCACTTTCGTTTTCGGAGCAGTTCGCATATTCACATTTTGCCGGTGGTAAAAGATTGAAAATGGCGTGTTTCCAAGTAAACTGCTATCACAAAGTGAACAGTGAAAATTTGCGACTCAGAGAAATAGGGATTTAAATTTGCATTCATTCTCCCTCTGACCAGGACAGTGCAGCGATAACAAAGGCCAGACGCAGTTTAACTAGTTCTACCCCGTCTCATCATGTATTTTCAAACACTCAAATATTGTAATGGACGAGGAGTTTCTCCCGGCAAACACCCTTTCACTCACGGTGCCAAAATGTTTATCATCCTTGTTAAAACTCAACACCATTTAATCAAAGAACAAATGACGTGAATTTACCCACAACCATCTTACATATCATCTTATTCACAAACACATTCACGAACCATAATTACACCAACACCAACAGAATACCCAAGAGTCATTGCGCCACAGTCCACAAGGTGCTTTGCAATATGCCAGGAGAAGCTGTGATGAAGATTTCCAATTTCCAAACGGCATTATGAGACGAAGCATAGGAATTTTGAAGAGACATTTCCTCAAAATTCAGCGATTAGCACAACACCAATAAATGCACTGAAATCGTCATATCAAGCTACAAGCAGGATGCTTGTCACATCTATGTCACAATGAAATAAAATAATGCATGACTGAAGTGATGGACACAATGTTTGAAGGCCAACAAAAAGAGGAAATATTCAACTATGTATTTTAATTTATGTTAAAATGGAAATTACATTTTATTTTAGTTCGTATTTTGTTGTTTAGAATGAAAAGGACATTTTGTTTTGAATATTATAGTATTATTGCATGTGGCCTGACCGACCTCAATACATGGACCTTTGAGTCATTGAAAAAAATCTTTGTGGCCCTTTAAGATTTGTATTTGAGTACCCCTGGTATAGGATATTAATGTATTAAACTGCATTCATATCAGTGTAAACGTTATTTGCTCTACTGTTGTCTTACTTTTGTCCTAAATCATATGTTTCCCATGTGCACTCCAGGGAGTATGTTTGTTTATTCATTGTTGAAATATTTTTTTTAAATACATTTCTTGCAAATAAACTGTTCATATGAGAGGTAATATTACTATTACATACAGTTTCATACAGTTTCTCCCGTTTCTTTCTTCTGCCATCAGTGGCGCAGTTTCTCCTTACCCCAGTTATGTGTGTACGCATGGGTCAGAGTTGGCGTGGAGGACTGTACATTTTCCCGTCAAGTTCTCTTTTTATAAATCCGACGGTGTGCATAGAGAGTTGCGTACGCCTTCTTTTATGCGTATGCATCGTTTATAAATGAGGCCCCTGATATCAAGACTTCTGAGTTGAGTTTACTGCTAACTTACTCAGGTTTACAGTGTAGCACAGTGCATAGCCTCGCCACTTATTAGCTTTTAAAATCACCATTTGTATCATGTTTGCTTATTGTGCTTGAATACCGTTGCAGTCAAGTTTTGAATGTTACAGTTAAGAAAGTTCATATGATTTCACCAACATCTTAGCCTTGTACTTTGGGGAAAGGGGGCCCTAGCTTTTAAACGCCTCTGTCAGTTGAAGCCTTTTTTTAGACAATTTCATGCAATGTGAATGTTACGTAAAACTGAAACAAGTAAATAGTTACCGTGCAGCCATGAAGACAGTAAAGTCCTCCAGAGGAGGCTAGTGCTGCCTGGGAAAGGGAAACAAAAATTAAAGAAGATGATGTCAGATTAGAAAGCAAGAAACCTTTGGGATGTAAAAATGAATATATATGGCAAAAGACAGAAAAGAAACATTGTCATTCATAAATGTGTGTTTTTGCTTGTCACTAGGAGGTAATATTTGTGTCTAAAGGTATGTCTATGTGTGGGCGGAGTTGTGTGTGTGTGTGTGTGTGTGTGTGTGTGTGTGTGTGTGTGTGTGTGTGTGTGTGTGTGTGTGTGTGTGTGTGTGTGTGTCACTGGGACTGATTGACTGATGAATGCCACCTGGGAATTGTTAGCTTGATGCAGAGAGAGGAGAGGCAGGGTGCTGATATTTCTGTTGACCGCTAAAACCTTTTACCATCACATAGCTAATTTCTGCAAGTCCATGCACAAACAGTATGTACAAAAGTACTTTTCATTGAAAGGATAAATAAACCCCCACAAACTGCAGTAACAGCTTCACGTTTCCTTTTTGGATTAAGCCCCTCGGCCAGAACCCTGTATTCCCCTCTCTGTGACTCAGGGACCTGCACATGATTATAGAGGGGCAGGGGCTCAAAGTCAGAAAAGGGCTTTTTTTTTTTTTTAGGCCTTGATAACACAATATGTAGATTAATTTAAAATTAGTAAACTAAGTAGCCTACTTATAGAAAGCTAACTACTTAGCTGTGTATCCTGTGTAGCTGTGAGTGATAAGCAACTGCCATTTCTTTTGAGTCAACAAATTATTGTCAACACGAGTTTATTCACTTTACCATAATACTGAGGTTTGGAAGACGTGCAATTCAGCTGCAATTCTTAAAAAGCAATCAGACACTGGTTTATTATTAGGCTATTTATTGGAGGGCAAGTGCAAACTAGAAATACAGGCTACACATCTAAAAATGTGACAAAACCAAGAAATGACTACCATGACTGCTACTGTGGATGTTAGTAGAACAACAATGTTTACAACAGTAAAGTCACAGTGAACTCAATATCTGGAAGAAGTTTAAGATTTGTGGCAAGATAAACAGCCGACACAGACAGCTGTCAGATTAGATCATTAACTCTCATTAACAAGCAGTTAGCTTAACAAGCACAAATGGACATTCTTCTGAAATATGACTCATATTTAAGCACGTTGAATAAATGGAAGGCGACTTGTTAGCCCCCACAAGGAAGTTATGTTAATGGATTTATAACTCACAAAGGTTCAAGTCGCTCCACTGTCACGTCTCATCTACGAGCATGGTGGAGTATGGAGAGAATTTTGTTCCTTTATTATTCAATCAAATAGAATAGATTTGAAACCAAAAAAGAGATTTGAGAGCAAAAAAGAGTAAGTGGCAATAATTTTTTTTTTTTTTTGAGATCGAAACAACAGGTTGCAATTGAAAAAAAAAAACGAGAGAACATTTCTTCTACTTCAATCAAAACTAATGTTTGTAAGTAACAACATACGACCATTTTGCTTATAAATAAGTCCTCTTTGCTTGCAAGTTCTAAAGTTTTGCTTGCGAATTCAACTGCACTTGATGGGCGGGGCCTACGCTGGTGGATGAGAGAAGAGTTCCTATTGGTTGGTTTGACCTGGCTCCAGCGCCAGCTATGTCTTCTGCATTCCCTTGTGCTGTGCTGCTTGGAGACAAGCCTGTTGCTCTTGAAACGTTTCCCATAAGTAATGAATTCCGCTATATATCGTTGGCCACAGCCTGCCATACATTCACAACAACAACAACAACACAAGTAATGAATTATAATGCCCTGCTGCTGCAAGCACACTGATTAGCAGCAACATGGTTGTCTCTGCAAGTCACGGCCTGAGCAGAGTAGCCTAATGAGTGAGTGAATTACAGGGAGGCGTATACAATGTAGGGCTGTGATTTAAACATTTAGTGTTGCATGGTACTCGCGGTGCCAAAACGTCACGGTTCCTACACAACACTACTGTCAGCCGGGGGACGGATGGACGAAGAAGACTGCGGCAGCCCACAAACACTCACTAAAAAGCTGCTAACATTGAAAATGAGTATAGTGGCGCAGCACCGTTGTTCCACCGTCTGGGGTGAACCCTGACTGTGGATTACTAAACTACCGCTGAACGCGGTGCCAGTTTCCACTGTGTAGCGGGCTGCCGCTACTCCTCCCTATGAGGGGCCGTACAAGACATAATTCATTCTGGCCCTCTCACACACATACATTCTCCTCTCACATACATATATTCCCCTTTAACACATACATTCTCCTTTCACACATACACATTCTCCTTTTACGCACATATATTCTCTTTCACATACTTATATTTTCACTCTCACACACACATACATTCTCCTTTCACATACTCATATTTTCACTCTCGCACACCTACATTCTCCTTGCACATACATGTATTTTCACTCTCGCACACATACATTCTCCTTGCACATACATGTATTTTCACTCTCACACACACATACATTCTCCTTTCAAACATATATATTCTCCTATCACATACACATATTTTCACTCTCGCACACACATACATTCTACTTTCTCAGGGACACAGGAAGTCCCTCCTTAAACAGGAAGTCGATCTCAAACCAGGAAATACATGTGCTTGCTTAGCTTATATTAGCCAGACACAGCAAAACTATGCAATGATGCTATACTCATCCTATTTTCCCAGTATTTTTTTATTTTTGGAGTAAGTAGCAATGAAAATGACATAATTGTTTTCTAATAATGTCTTACATTATTAAAAAAAAAAAATGTCTTACAATGTCTCCTCCTTGAACCGGCACCTTATCGTGGTGGAGGGGTTTGAGCACCCGAATGATCCTAGGACAGCGGTCCTCAATAGGCGGCCCCCGGGCCGCATCCGGCCCGCCGGCCTCCTTTTGGGGCCCCCGAACTGTTATTCCTTCACTATGTGTTTTGGTTGGGTCAGCGCATGTATACCGGGACTTGTCTCCATGCAAACGATACACAGACAGAGCGCAACTTTTAACTTTCACTTTCGTTTTCGGAGCACTTCGCATATTCACATTTTGCTGGTGGTAAGAGATTGAATATGGCGTGTTTCCAAGTAAACTGTTATGACAAAGTGGACAGTGATAATCGGCAACTCGCAGGAATAGGATCTTCAAAGTTGCATTTATTCTGCCTCCAACCGGGACAATCTCCACGTATCTGACAGTGCAGCGGTTTTAAATCCTTCGTCTTACTTTACCACCTTGCGCAGTCTGACAAGTTTTAGCTAGCGACCTCATGTATATTCAATGATGCAAAGAGTGTAACGGACGGGGAGTTTCTCCCGGCAAACACCCTTTCACTCACCGTGCCAAAATTTTTATCATCCTTGTTAAAACACCATTTAATCACAGAACAAATGACGTGAAATAACCCACAACCATCTTACATATCACCTTATTCACAAACACATTCACGAACCATAATTACACCAACAACAACAGAATACCCAAGATCCATTGCGCCACAGTCCACAAGTGGCGTTACAATATGCCAGGAGAAGCTGTGATGAAGATTTCCAATTTGAAATGGCATTATGAGATGAAGCATAGGAATTTTTAAGAGACATTTCCTCAAAATTCAGAGATAAGCAAAACACAAATAAATGCACTGAAATCGTCATATTAAGCTGCAAGCAGGATTCTTGTCACATCTATGTCACAATGAAATAAAATAATGCATGACTGAAGTAATGGACACAATGTTTGAAGGCAAACTAAAAGAGGAAATATTCAACTACGTATTTTAATTTATGTTAAAATGGAAATGACATTTTATTTTAGTTCGTATTTTGTTGTTTAGAATGAAAAGGACATTTTTTTTTGAATATTACAGTATTATTGCATGTGGCCTGACCAACCTCAATACATGGACCTCTGAGTCATTCAAAAAAATCTTTGTGGCCCTTTAAGATTTGTATTTGAGTACCCCTGTCCTAGGAGCTATGTTGTCCGGGGCTTAATGCCCCTCGTAGGGTCTCCCAAGGCAAACAGGTCCTAGGTGACGGGTCAGACTAAGATCGGTTCACTCGCCCCTGATGACAGAAAGAACAACGAGGACGTGCATGTCGCCCGGATCGGCGTCACCGGGGCCCCACCCTGGAGCCCGGCCTGGGGTTGGGGCTCGCAGGCGAGCGCCTGGTGGCCGGGTCTGTGCCCACGGGGCCCGGCCGTGCGCAGCCCGAACGAGCAACCTGGGCCCGCCCTCCCGTGGGCTCACCACTCGCGGGAGGGTTCAGAAGGGGCCAGTGCAGTGGGATATGGGTGGCAGTCGTGGGCGGGGGCCCCGGCGGCCCAATCCCCGGATGGTGACTCTAGCCATGGGGACATGGAATGTCACCTCACTGGGGGGGAAAGAGCCTGAGCTGGTGCGGGAGGTCGAGCGGTACCGGCTAGAAATAGTCGGGCTCACCTCCACGCACAGTCTGGGCTCTGGAACCCAACTCCTTGAGAGAGGCTGGAGTCTCTTCTACTCTGGAGTTGCCCGCGGTGAGAGGCGGCGAGCTGGTGTGGGCTTGCTTATAGCCCCCCAGCTCAGCCGCCATGTGTTGGAGTTCTCCCCGGTGAACGAGAGGGTCATTTCCCTGCGCCTTCGGGTCGGGGATAGGACTCTCACCGTTGTCTCGGCTTATGGGCCGAACAGCGGTGCAGAGTACCCGGCCTTCTTGGAGTCCCTGGGAGGGGTACTGGAGAGTGCTCCAACCGGGGACTCCGTCGTTCTCCTGGGGGACTTCAACGCCCACGTGGGCAGCGACAGTGTTATCTGGAGGGGTGTGATTGGGAGGAACAGCATCCCCGATCTGAACCCGAGTGGTGTTTTGTTACTGGACTTCTGTGCTAGTCACAGTTTGTCCATAACGAACACCATGTTCAAGCATAAGGGTGTCCATATGTGCACGTGGCACCAGGACACCCTAGGCCGGAGATCAATGATCGACTTTGTGGTCGTGTCATCTGACCTCCGGCCGTATGTCTTGGACACTCGGGTGAAGAGAGGGGCTGAGCTGTCAACTGATCACCACCTGGTGGTGAGTTGGATCCGCTGGCGGGGGTGGAAGCCGGACAGACCTGGCAGACCCAAACGTATCGTGAGGGTCTGCTGGGAACGTCTGGCAGAACCCTCTGCCAGGGAGATCTTTAACTCCCACCTCCGGGAGAGCTTTGACCAGATCCCGAGGGAGGCTGGGGACATTGAGTCCGAATGGACCATGTTCTCCACTTCCATTGTTGACATGGCTGTCCGGAGCTGTGGCCGTAAGGTCTCCGGTGCCTGGCGCGGCGGCAATCCCCAAACCCGGCGGTGGACCCCGGAAGTAAGGGTTGCTGTCAAGCTGAAGAAGGAGTGGATGAGATCCGCCCTGAGTACCTCAAGTCTCTGGATGTTGTGGGGCTGTCTTGGCTGACACGTCTCTGCAGCGTTGCGTGGCAGTCGGGGACAGTGCCTCTGGACTGGCAGACCGGGGTGGTGGTCCCCCTATTTAAAAAGGGGGACTGGAGGGTGTGTTCCAACTATCGGGGGATCACACTCCTCAGCCTCCCTGGGAAAGTCTATTCCAGGGTACTGGAGAGGAGAATTCGGCCGATAGTCGAACCTCGGATTCAGGAGGAACAATGCGGTTTTCGTCCTGGCCGTGGAACACTGGACCACCTTTATACCCTCCGCAGGGTGCTCGAGGGTTCATGGGAGTTTTCCCAACCAGTCCACATGTGTTTTGTGGACTTGGAGAAGGCATTCGACCGTGTCCCTCGTGGCATTCTGTGGGATGTGCTCCAGGAGTACGGGGTCGGAGGCCCTCTGTTAAGGGCTGTACGGTCCCTGTACGACCGGAGCAGGAGCTTGGTTCGCATTGCCGGCAGTAAGTCAGACCTGTTCCCAGTGCATGTTGGATTCGGCAGGGCTGCCCTTTGTCACCGGTTCTGTTCATTATTTTTATGGACAAAATTTCTAGGCGCAGCCACGGGCCGGAGGGGATCTGGTTCTGGAGCCACTGGATCTCATCTCTGCTTTTCGCGGATGATGTGGTCTTGTTGGCTCCTTCGAGCCAGGACCTCCAGCATGTCCTGGGGCGGTTTGCAGCCGAGTGTGAAGCGGCTTGGATGAGAATCAGCACCTCCAATCCTGTTGGGATCCTCCCGGAAGAGCTGGAGGCAGTGTCCGGGGAGAGGGAAGTCTGGGTGTCCCTGCTCAGGCAGCTGCCCCCGCGACCCGGCCCCGGATAAGCGGACGATAATGGATGGATGGATGGATGGATGGTCTTACAATGTGTGGAACGATTGCATGGAGAAGCTACAGATTATTTCGTTCATGGGAGGCTTTATGGAGAACTTTGTGATCACATTCAAACCTTATCTGGATTTCTCCCAATCTCTCAAAGATTTGTGGAAGATTCAAGAAATAGAGAGGCAATCAATACTTTACAGTCCTTACATGGATTTCTTAACTTTCGGCTGACTGCTTTTGAAACCAGACAAAGAACCAGGTCTCGCTTGTGCTTCTCAGCCAATTACAGCGCGGTAGATGTTTGACGCAACCGTTACCATGGTAACCGTGGTCAAGAACCACAGTGTGAAAAACTCGTTAGAGCTTCTCTCAAAGTCTCACTGCACAGGCGCAAAGTGTAATGTGCGTTTGTGGTTTGTTGTGTATTGAAGTCATGAAGTCATGATGGAGGGAGGACAATTGCTTCCTTTGGGACATATTTTGGCTACTATACGAATGCCGAGGGACAGTTTAGTCGAAGTCAGTAGCTCTGTTTGAACGTGCGAATATGATGTTTATCACGACTTTGGCTACTCTTGCTGCATTCATTTCAGCTCCGTTGACTGGAGCAGTATCTACTGGTGGCAGACGACACGATGACAGACAGAAAGCCTGTTGTTTTGATAAGGTTTTGCCTGTGATACTATTTTAATGTATAATAAATCTATATTTAAATATTAATCTTGGTGAAATTACTTCAGTTTATCAATATATCAGTGTTTTTTCAATATTTTGAAGACATTTTTAAAAATCCCAGCGTATACCAATAACCGTGATCATTTTGGTCACTATTACCGTGGTATGAAATGTTCATACCATTACATCCCTATCTATAATCAACCAAAATTTGTGCCTGTGTATACTCTCATTCATCCAGGTCATAGATATATCAAGGAAACTGAATCAAAGGCAACTGGATTTGTTTATATGTACTTGAAATACATACAAATAAATCCAGCAGCCTTTGATTCAGTTTCCTTCAGAAAACCAAAATTGTGTGACAGCATTCTACAAAAGGATGAAAAATTAAAAAATTTGAAAAAATGTTGTTCAAAACTGTGTAACCAGTCTATAAGTAGACCTGGCATCCTGTAGAACCTGGCAGGGCCACTATGAAACTATTTTTATGAAAGTAATGCAGTTACAATTTCAAGTGGTTTCAAACTCTGAAAACACCACATTAAGATTCAGGCATTTAAGGATATCAGCCCTGATTTATGCTTTAAAATGTGTGTCAAACGTGCAGATTGTTTGATACCCTTTTCAAAATACCATACCGAATATTCAATACAATATATTGTGATCTGTCAACACAATAATACGTTTGATGTGTGATGCTTACAGAGTCATTATTTATTAAAGGATTAATGGCAAAACTCTTTCCAGACTTTCTTTTCTCTAATGCCACAGCACCCTTAGTGTTGATTTCAAAGAAGACAAAAACTTTCATGAAAAACAAATCACTTTATTCAATGCCAATGAGGATAAATTAGGTATAGATAAAAGTAGGAAACACTTCAATTTTATGTAAACTGTCCAGATCATGTCCTGAAATCAAGTTTATTTTATACTGAAGTAGGTCAACTGTTAATGGAGCTCTCAGGTCACACATGTCCTCCTGATGCCTCTTCTGTGGATACTGATACTTCCTGATGCTGCTGGCCGTTGTCTTGACAGCTTTTGCTTGACTGAAGCAACACCAACCCAACAATACTTTCCTCCTCTGATGGTTTCTCATACTGCAAGGAGATTCTGGCGGGGTCCAGGAAAACCTTAAACACAGCATCATCAGGTCACTCCGATGATCTGTAATATATGGTAGAACCACTGTTACTTATATTATACAGTCATGATTAATCAGTCGCAACAATGCACATAACCACTGCATAAATTTGGTTTTGAATGAAGGAGAAGCATGTAGTGGTATGGTGATCTCAGTACTAAAGTCAAGGTGATTACAGTATTAAAACCCAAATGACAACAACATGTTGTTGACAATTACATTGAAATACTTTCTTTGTTCAATTGTCCTTCTGTAAGGATCACTCTTTGTTGATGTGGCAGGCCTGCCCTTAGCAAAAACTAGTTTATTCAAGTGTACAACAAGTATACTTATTGTATACTAAAACTGAGTCAGTATACTTGAAGTGTACTTTTTATATACTATATTTTATATACTTAAGAAAAGTCTAGTGAAGTTTACTTGGCTTATACTGAAAAGTATAAAGAATAGTCTAAGACTAAATACATTAATACTTAGACTTACACTTATACTAAAGCTTATACTTATACTTCAGTATACTGTAATGCCCCTTGTGGACTGTGGCGCAAAGACTCTTGGGTATTCTGTAGTTGTCGGTGTAATTATGGTTCGTGAATGTGGTTGTAAATAAGATGATGTGTAAGACGGTTGCGGGTTAATTCACATCCTTGTTCTGTGGTGAAATTGTGTCGAGTTAACAAAGATGATAAAAATTTTGGCACCGTGAGTGAAGGTGTGTTTTCTGGGAGAGACTTCCCGTCTGTTAAGCTATCAGTCTGTGTGGTAATAAATGGTAAATTTCTGGCTAGCACTTGCCAAATCACAAGTACTAATACTTAGTGTATCTTGATCTAAGTGCAGATTAAGGTCAAGTCATTGATATGTGCTTACATTTAAGTTAACAGAATAAAGATGTTTTTCACTACACACATTTGCATTGCGGTATTACCCCTGTTGTAAACTTGTTAATAAACTAAAATGTGGACTAGAAGTATATACATAGTACACTAGTAGTATATAGATGAGTGTACTTGTTGTATACTTGAAAGTGTACTTCTGTAAACTTAAAATGACTGTATAAAGTATACTTAAAGTTTACTTTTATAAACTTAAAATGTTCCAATTTAGTCCGAAGAAGTATTAAATTAGTATACTTTCTAGTACGCTACAAGTACATGGTCCATAGTATACTTGCTATACTTATACTCAAGCATACTTAATAAAATGAACTTCAAGTATACTACTTTTTGCTAAGGGTGATAAAAGTGTTGTGACATTTGGAAACATTTATAAGTATGTTTATTTTAGTGTAGGCATGTGAATTATTTTGAGCACTAAAAGTATTATTTCTGTTTTATTTGAACATGGTCGTGTTCTCTGTTTCTTTGAATCAGTAGTTGCACCTACCATGCTTTTATGCAGAATGACAGGATTACACTGTTGAAGGCCTCAGTAGTGATGGCTGAGCATCTCCACATCACTTAAGACTGTCCGAGAGACAGGACTGACTGCCACTGAGCCTGAAAATAATATTACAGAGAGAGTTCAAACACTGAATTAGACTGTGTTAGTTTAAGTGAATAAACAGGCAACTAATACATATATATACAGAAATTAAGGGATATTTGAGTAACTCACAACATGTTTGTCAACTCTGCCAAAGATGTGGTGGTGTCTGCAGGGTCAGTCTTGTAGTGGTATGTTGACCTGTTTTTTTTTTTTAAAAAACAAGGTCTATTTTGATTATTTTTATGCACCCAAGCACCTCATTTACATAAGAGTAGATGTCTTAATCATTGTTGCTGCTTATGTCCATCATCAGCCATCTGATCATGACTTACCTGCTCACTTGTACTCAACTCACTCCCTATTTCCATGGTCAGATGGCTGATGGAGGACAGAGGCAAATTTACATTTAGCCAATTATATTGCCCTTTATTTACAATTCATTCTGATGTGCTGGAGATAAACAGAAAATGATCTGAAATGAATTTAATTTGAGGCAAATGTATCTTTCTTCATCTGTCCAGTGTTCAAACGAACAGAAGCACATGGCTAATTATTATGCAGAATGACATTACGAAGTGTTCACGATATTTAGCTTAATCAATAATCCATTGTCAAATGCAATACTGATATTCTGAGCGTAGTGATGGTTTCATGTCCTGCATTCATCATAAAACGTGCCTCAGGAGTTACCACTGTTTGACTAACAGACTGATAAAATATAAAACCTTTTGACTAATAGTGTTGTACCTGGGAGCGACACAACGAGGCTAACGGCTTAGCTGTCTGTGATGCCATGCACAGTAACTTACGTTAGCTGCTAAATTATATAACTTATACACCTCTACTGCTCATGTCATGTTCACGTAACTTAAAACTCATACAGACATTTTACATACCACCTCATCCTCCTTTAGCTGTCCCTCAGTAAGGTTTTAAATACTTCATAGGTCCAGTGATGCTAAATTAGCCAGGTTAGCCGCGGACAGTGCTGATGCCAGGTTCAACAGGCTAACATGAAAAATAAACAGTAAAGCATCATAAGAAAGGGCAAAACTTACAGCTTCCAAGTTTGAAGTGAGCATCAATCAATCCTTGATCTTCATTAAACCTTCTTTGTACTGCCACGGGAAAGCAGTCTGCAGTAGTTTTCACACACGTCAGAGTTTTCCAGTTGTGGGGTTATTTCCATTTAAAATGAGGTGAATCCACTCAGCTCCTCTGTCCTCTGAGGCGGGGGGCTATTCAGCCAACAACAGAGACCTTTCAGTGATTAGCTGTCAGCTTCTACACAAGGCTGGTAAGGCCATCACATGCCAGAGAAAAAATGGTGTCCCTTCACAAAAGTAGTTTTCAGGGAGTCCCACCCAGTCCCACCCTAACAGCCAATCACAGCACTTTTCCACTAAACTACTTCCTTTTCCACTATACTACTTCCTTTTCCACTATACTTTCTCTCACACACACCTTTATTCTCCTCTCACACCCATATATTCTCCTCTCACACCCATATATTCTTCTCTTACACACACATATCTTCTTTTACATTCATATATTTTCTTCAGATATATATAGACACATATTTTCCTTTACATGAAAAATGAAAAAATATGTGTGTGAAAGGAGAATGTATGTGTGTGAAAGGAGAATGTATGTGAGTGAAAGGAAAATATATGTACGTAAAAGTGAAAATATATGTATGTGAAAGGAAAATGTATGTGTGTGAGAGGAGAATGTATATGTGTGAAAGGAGAATATATGTGTACGTAAGAGTGAAAATATATGTATGTGAAAGGAGAATGTATGTGTGTGAAAGGTGAATATATGTCTGTATGAGAGAAAATATATATATGTGAGAGGAGAATGTGTGTGTGTGAGCAGGCCAGAATGAATTATGTCTTGTACGGCCCCTCATACCTCCCAGCTCCCGCTCTCACTACAGCTGTTCCAATGTCAACAAACACACGTGGCAAATAATTTAACATATGCACGCACATTACCAAACTCAGATTTATGTGTGTGTTATATTATGGAATGGATCTACAGATTCATTGGCAACACTACAGTGATCTTCATTCGCTGTTGTTTTTTATTGACCATGACTTTTATTGTTATGCAATGTTACATAAATACTGTCAAAATAATACAACCGTTTTTCTTTTAATGCCAGAATGGAAAACCAACAGCAGTCACAAGCTAGGGTAAGTCATTGCTTAATTTGTTTCTGTACAGCCTAAGTGACAGTAATGCATTGTACTGTGATGTACTGTAATGTACTGATGTTTTGCACCCATGTAAATTGACCACCTAAATGTGTCATGTAAATGCACATTTTCACGTTACATGTATTTTATCAGGATCAGTCTCTTCTCTTCATGTAAAGAGAACATGACCAAGTTAGGCTTTTAACACTGTACATTTTCACTACTTTTTCTACATTGTTTCTACTGTAGACATTATACTGTACCTGCAATTTCACCATTAATGGTACGGGATTATTCAGGTAAAATAAATTAATTACTCTGGCTTTGCCATGATGGTAGCACAATGATGGAGCTGCTGATTTAGGTTGTGTGGTTTAATTTGTCTGTATTTTCTCTGGTACTTGGATGTGGTGCATGTGGCTCATAACATTATTTTTCTAGCAAGTACATTGCCTAATTGCCTCTGTCATCAATGGTTCTGTGCAATGCCTTTCATATACTGAAATTTCTCCCTCAAAAAATATTTCATTTCAATGTAGTTGTCCAGTTTACTGGTGAAGACATTGCCCAGGATGACACAGCTCCAGGACAGGTGGCTCCTTTTTAAAGCAGCAGGTACATAATTACTGTACTTAAAATGCAACTTCTTTTATGTTTGCTGTGTTAATACTGCAGAAAAAACATGAATACATCATGGTTTATGTCCTTATATTGTTTGTCATTTTAATAGGTGGAAATGGAAGGAGGAAACTTTCAGTTATTCCTTTAGAGGCTGAGGGCTACGCTTGTCAACGTGGAGTGCCAGCATCTGCAGAGGCATCATTGTGTTGCAATCCTTGCAGCTAGCCTTTGGCATGAGGGCAAACTCGGGAGCACTAGCAGGGAGAGGTGTAAGGTCAAGTTCGTCCTGAAGAGGAACAATGTAAAGGACAAACTTCCCTCCCCCTGAAGCACTTCTTAATATGGCCCCAGTGTAGCCCTCAGCCTCTAAAGGAATAACTGAAAGTCATATCTATTATTGATTTTGGGTAGCGTCTAGCTTGTTAAGCAGGTGAGCAGTCGGCTAATTTATGCCCAGCAGTGTGGCGTTGAGACAGGCTACTTCACAACAGAGACAAATAAATGCAAGTTATAGCTTGGCAACTGAGGCTTAGGGGGCAAACAACACAGTCGACTCGATTCATTTAAGTGTTACCTGGCTGGTGGGCAGGGGAGGAGGAGTGTTTGGGCTGCAGCTCTGCACTGTCTGCTGCTACAACGCGCTTTCGGTTGTGTCTGCTCTGCGCGTTCACGTTGACAGAGGTGTGTGAGGGTGGGGTGGGGGGTGGAGGGAATATTAATTGGGGCATTATTAACACACGCTTTTAATCGACGAGCACTTATAGATGATCATGTCAGCATGGGCCACAAAAACAAAACAAAAAAAAACTGTGTTTTTTAGCTAGCAAAAAAGATTGTTTGGTTATAACTAGCAGATTTTTTGGAGTGCAAAAATTCTTTTGATAACTTTTCATCAGACACATCTGGAGATTCTATGTGCAAAGTTTCCGGCAGATGGCGCTTAAATTGTAGGAGGAGTTCGAAAAAGTAGGTTTTGCATATGTGGCGCTTTAGCGAACGAAATGTGCCGCAGAAGTGGGTGTGTCCTATGTCAGAAACCCCAGCTCTATTCAGGGAACATATGGATATAAGGTTTGCAAAAGTGTTATTCAAAATGTGGAAGTTACAGGCAAAAACGCTATGGCATCCATTATAGCGCCACCTAGTGGAGTACAAGTGCAATTTTTGGTATGGAGTAACTGGAATAAATTTCAAAGCTCTCAGCATGATAGTTTGACTGAAATTAATGTTTGTTGTTCATCTTGCAATAAGCCACGCCCACATCGACCAGTCATGACCACCTTGAAGATATGGCCTCAGGATTGGCCCTACATCATACCGACCAAATTTCGTAAAAATCTGTGTAGCAGTTCAAGATTTACAAACTTCCCATATTTTTAGCACCCCGTAGTGGCCAAAATTTGCCAAATTCGGCTCATCCCTTCCCAGTCTCATGGCAACCAAGGATGTAAAATTTGGTGTTAATAACATTTAGTTTGACCGAGATATCAAACAGTTTACATTTTTATAGCTAGCTACCGAAATTTGTTCGTTAATAATTTGCGCATTTTTTGACCGAGCAAAATACTTTTGATAACTTTAGATCAGGTCCAGCTGAAGAGTGTACGTGCCAAGTTTCACGCAGATCGGAGAAAATCCCAAGGAGGAGTTCGAAAAAGTAGGTTTTCCAGATTTTGCGAAGAAATTTCCAACCGGAAGTGGGCGTGGCCAATCGCAGGCAGTGATTCAGCTCCATTCAGGGAATCTGGGGATACATGGTTTTTGAATGTACGACATACGGTTTGGGAGTTATAGGCAAAAATGTGTTGGCCTAGGTTATAGTGCCCCCTGCAGGCGGATATATGTAGTTTTTTGTGTCTGAGATATTTGCAGGAGCCTGGACTAACCCTCCAAATTGCACCGCCCTCCCTTGCACGGTTTAGCCTGCAGCACCACTTTTAACCGGAGAAAAATAAAAATACAAATCTTTACAATTACAATAGGGTTTCTAGCACCGCTGGTCCTAGGAAACGCGTATGCTTGCGTACGCGTACCCTCGGCCCCTCGGGCTTGGCCGCCTAAAAATCTTTACAATTACAATAGGGTTCCTAGCACCGCTGGTCCTAGGAAACATACGCGTTCCCTCGGCATGGAGGCCCCACATGTGTCAGCCCTGATGGGCAGATGATGGGCCCTTGCTGGGCTTCATACGGGTCCCACATGGGCATAACTGGGTTTTCCCCATGTGAGTCCCACAGATTTTCCCTTACATGGGCTGATGATGGGCCCTTATTGGGCTTCATATAGGTCCCATGTGGGCAAAAACAGTTTATCCCATGCCTGTATTTTTCGTGGGTTGGTGATAGGTACACATACACATATAATAACATAACATTTAGTTTAGTAAAGAAAGGTGTGTAAAAGTTAAACTAAAATGTTTCTATATATTCAATGAACATAGACAGTTGATGCTTCTTTTCAATACAGTAGTGTTGGTAATGAGATTGGTATTGAATAGGGGTGATGATACATTAGGACGTGTAACTGAAAAGTAAAACAATGATTAGAAGACTAAAGAGAGGCCAAACAAATTTCTAAGGAAAACAGTTTATTCAACAACAAATATAGAAAAAACAGTGTAATGTGTGTATGTGTGCTATGTAATAGGGCTGCATGATTCTGGAAAAAATGTGAATCACGATTTTTTTGCTTAGAATTGAGATCACGATTCTCTGGCACGATTTTTTTTCACAAAATGTTTATTGCACTGATGAACTTGAACAAAACAAAAAAAACATTGTAGAATGGCAGAGGCATACTACTATGCCTCTGACAAAGCAATGTTTTTTTTGTTTTGTACCAAGTTCTATCATTGGATGAGAAATGATTTTTACAAAAGTAAAGAAAAAAATTAGGGCATCTTTTAATACCTCATGTTGTACAGGGGCCGTATCTTTGGCTAGGTGATATGTGATAGCTGCTGTGATCGGCTTTCTAAAACGGAGGCATAATACTCCTCCTTTTCCAAAAGCCACCTCAGAGGAAGGCGTACACATGTGACGTGACGTGAAGCTCGAAGTTGGGCTTTGAACAGTTGACGACGAATTTGTCTTCAAAATAAGAGCTTTACATTGCACCCCATTGGAGTTTAGAACTGGGTTCTTAGCGGGGGGCTTTTAATTTGAAAGTAGCGACTCTTCCTAGCTAGTCGCTACAACAACAAGCTAACACAACCATACAGCTAGAGAGACGCTAACATCTCCCGGATTTCAGCGGCTGTCCAGTTGCTCATCTGGCAGGCAAGGTGGAAATAAGTGTACCCTCCGAGGCTGCAAATCGGCGGACCAAAACAGACCCCCAACTTGCCGCCCCCTGTCTAAAACCGTGACCTTGCCGCCAAAAGGATGGGCAGATTGGCGGCTTGCTGCCCCGTCTAAAAACGGCTTCTCACTCACTCCTTCCAAACACTGAAGTGCAGACGGGCTTCCTCCACTGAATCACGTGTTGTAAAGACGCTTTACCACAGGTTGAGGGAGGAGGCAGCGGCAGTGCTGCATTTGGGGGCGCTTAAAAAATAATCCGGGAGGAAAATAGGAGCATTTGTTTGTGATTCAGCTCGAGATATAAAATGCTTCAGAATCGCTGTGTGTAGAAATGAGATCACGTGTATGTGTGAATCGAGATCGCGATTTTTTAACGATTTTTCGTGCAGCCCTACTATGTAATGATGATGGTCTTCTACTCCTGTGTCCCTGTTCCAACGGCCCTTTGAAAAGAAAAAAAAAGGATGAAGATGGACTTTACCTCATTTAATACTGCTTTGAGATAGCTGATTACTTTGATCTATGAAGTATCTCAAGGGTGCTCCAAATTGAATTTAAGACTTTCATAGACCCTATACAGCCTATATACTGTAGTGATATGAATCTATCACAGTTAAATTGTCATGAAATTTAAACCCAAAATGGCAAAACAACAGATCATTCTTGTAGCAAACATCATTCCCAACTATAAATATGAAATATATTTTAATTTTCATATTTTTAAACCTTTAAGTGCTGTATTTGTTTTGATGCCAAAATTCACATGGTGATTATGAATACAGCAAATACTATAAAAAATAGAGTAGAGTGTAGAAAAAACACTGAGCACGGTCTCTGTCATTTATATCTTGCATATTTTGTGACTTACAGGTTTTGCTCTCCTCCATGTGCTCTCATGGCACGGTTTCCTCCCCTGTCCCTGGCCAGCCATTTTGACACTGCCTTTTCCGCATCCTTTCTTGTTATGTCTTTGGTGAGGGAATTTCTTTTCAAACTCCCTGTCAGTGACATCCAGAAAAAACAGAGAGGGAGAGGTGTAGCATTAATCATAAAGGGTATTATTTAGATGTTACATATGGTGAAATAAATATCTAAAAATGATGTTTGTCATTTCTCTGTCATGGTACAGCCACACCCACTAATATCCCTCTTGTCCATGATTAGTAGGTGTTATTAGCACCTACTAATAAGCCAGATGAATATCCGACTGGCCCTCTCTCTCCCATGCACTCTGCACAACACAGAGATTTTATATATTTCTTTATTTTCTATTTATTCAACACCTGATTCTATTTTTAATATAAGGATCATCTTAATATTTTGTATAATTAACTAGAATATTAGATGGCATTAAAAAGTTATGTTGAAAAATTTAAAATTGTGATAAGATAAACTAAATGAATAAATAATAAACAATATACACAAAATACATAAATAAATACAATAAAACTGCATAATCCGGGTATGGTTCATTCTTTCATTATTCTATTTAAAAAACAAAATCAGTAAAACAAGCAAATGGAATCTGTGTACCCTTCGTTCTTTGTTTTTTTCCATTTCAGTACCAAATTAAAATAACAGAAAACAACTCTGTTTTTCTGTTATTTTGTTTTAAAACCAGAACGGAAAAAAACAGAATAACACAAAATCACACATTTTTGTAGCTGTTATTCTGTTTTAAAACAAAAACAGAATAACGTGAAAATTAAGTTTTTTGATTTTTACTGTTTTGTTATTGTGATATTTGGAAAATTCGGATTTAGGAGAGACGTGACGGTAGACGTCATGATGATGACGTCGGGGTGTTTCCCCTGCGGTTATTTATCAAAATATACACCTACCCGGCATTTAAAGGGGACCCTGCGGTTAATTGAAACCCGGCTATTATTTGGTAATAAATGGTACATTTACACCCCGCTCTGTACGCCAGAGCGGCGGCGGCGGCCATGCGCATCCGCGATTCATTTACAGTCTGGAGGCGGAGTGGTGTGTGTCTCCTCTCTGCTCTGACTGCAGGCTGGGACTGCTGCACGAGGCTACTGAGAGACTGACCGCCTGTGAGTGGTTTTGGACGGGGGAGAGACTCACGGCAGCACCCGCTGCTCGTTGAGCACAGTAACTGCAGAGTGATACGTGCTTTCAAGTCAGAGTCTCCAAACACCAAAAAAGTCTCCAGGTGTATTTTTTTATAAATAACCGCAGGGGAAACACCCCAATCTCATCATCATGACGTCTACCGTCACGTCTCTTTAGGAGCGGCAGCGCAGCTTTCTGTGTGAATTACATGAATTACAATTACTGCGCTGCCGCTCCTAAATCCGAATTTTCCAAATATCACAATAACAAAACAGTAAAAATCAAAAAACTTAATTTTCACGTTATTCTGTTTTTGTTTTAAAACAGAATAACAGCTACAAAATGTGTGATTTTGTGTTATTCTGTTTTTCCGTTTTTCCGTTCTGGTTTTAAAACAAAATAACAGAAAAACAAAGTTGGTTTTAATTTGGTTTTGAAACGGAAAAACCAAAGAACGAAGGGTACACGGATTAAATGGGTCCGTTTCTCCGTCTTGAAACCGTAACGGAAAAACCGAAAATGAAAAAATGAGAGACAGCAACCACGTAAATATGTGTGTCTGCACCTTCATTCAAATGGTAATTCATTTTGCAAAATGGTTTCAAGACGGAGAAATGGACCCATTTGCTTGTTTTCCTGATTATCACGGACATACACATATTTATATGATCACGGATTGCCAACTTGCGAGTGTCCTAGCGGAAACGTAAACACCGTTCGCGGGTAACACAGAGTTTAGCCAATCATAGACCCCGCTGGTAGACATTGGGATTATGGGTAATGTAGTACTTCTTCATGACTACGTGAAAATGAATGTAACGGTCAAACCTATATTTGGATAAAAAACCTCCGAAAAAAACGATATGACCATCGAGCGTCTGACAGTTGCATAGTTCTAACATAATTAGTGAGTCTACACTTGGCAAATTAGGACAGTATGTTAAACTCATTTACGTTCTTGCTAGCTAACGTTCTTGCTAGCTAACAGACGTTTAGGCTAAACGTCTGTTAGCTAGCAAGAACGTTGATAAAGGGAAAAAATAGTTGAACAAACTTTTAGGTTTACACAGTGCTTTTTTCAGTTCTATGGTGTTGTTTGTTAGTCAGGACTTACCTTCGACACTGTTTGGCCCAAATCAAAACTTGTCTTCTTCAAACTGGTGATCCTGAGGCAACTCCAGAATGATGAGTGTAGCAAGATTACTTCTCATCTCCATGACAACCCCCGCCACACACGCGCACAGTTTATAAAAAAAATACACTGGCTAAAAGAGCAGATAGGATATCTGTGGCTGTGGTTGAGTTTATTCCTGTTTTTCTTTTTTTCTTCTTTTTACCTCACATTATAGTGGCTAAAATACCAAAACATTTTGATGACACCTTAAGTGTAAATAATATAACAATATTATAACAATTACATTTTTGGCCCAGTTTTTACCTCACATTATAGTGGCTAAAATACCAAAATATTTTGATGACACCTTAAGTGTGAATAATATTACAATATTATAACAATTACATTTTTGGCCCAGTTGGGAACCATCTAGTTCCCATATGTGCTGGCCAACTGGGATGCCCATCTCTCGCCCATGTATATTCTTCTGGGATGCCCATGTGGGGCCCAACACCAACCCACTTCAAAGCCCACTCTGAGCCCATGCCCAGTTAAAGCCCATGTAACCCAAGTAAATCTCATGTGGGCCCCACTTGTACGTGTTGGCTGGGGACTGTCATGTAAAACATGTGGAGCTAGACACCCTAGCATGCTTAATTTTCACCCAAAGAACAAGGACCATAATAAAAATCAAGTAGGCGTGGCAGATACAAACACAGCATATATATATATATATATATATATATATATATATATATATATATATATATATATATATATATATATATATATATATATATATATGTGTATATATATATGTATATATATATATATATATATGTGGGCCCCACTTGTACGTGTTGGCTGGGGACTGTCATGTAAAACATGTGGAGCTAGACACCCTAGCATGCTTAATTTTCACCCAAAGAACAAGGACCATAATAAAAATCAAGTAGGCGTGGCAGATACAAACACAGCATATATATATATATATATATATATATATATATATATATATATATATATATATATATACATATATACATATATATATATATATATACATATATACATATATATATATATATATGATTAGCTTAAAATGTATGTAGATATAGCTACTACTACAGAGTGGGCTTGATAAAAATACCACTTTTGAAACTGCCAGTTATATGAGACACTGGTTGATGGATAGAGTACTTTATTAATCTCAAAGGGAAATTAAAGTGTTACAGCCACTTGACATAAACCAAAA